>NW_027526385.1:191025143-191184932 GCF_048455015.1 Haemaphysalis longicornis | reverse complement strand
GAACTATGTATGTGTGTATACGGTGCCAGGTCTTGGAATTATTCGTTCATTTTTTCTCAACGGCCGCCTTTCTGGGAAGCTATATATGCTTTTGAAGAAGCCGATTTAGCGTATAAGGTTGACGGTTTTGTTCTCACTTATTTTATCTATTATGACAACAAACATTTGGTACGCAAGAATGGATATATACAATTGTATTAAAGCTCGCCTTTCGGCTACAGGTCACTCGATTTGCTAAAGATCCCAAGTATTGGGCAATTGAGGATTCGATCATCGTGAACCTTCATGAACCGCATGACCTTCTTTTGTCTGGAATAAAATTATGCGTTGATCTCCAACCGAAGTGCAATCACTGATTTCGCCCTGGCCAATAACCCCATGCGGGTACGAGTGAAAACCGTTGAGGGCATCGTCATCATGAGTACAGTAGTACCTCGTAAACTCGAAGTCGCATAATCCGCTGAAGATTTGAGATAAGCGGAGTTTCAAGTCAATCGCAATGCCAAAAATTTGGGCAAGGTAATTGAAATAAGACTTATACTGAGCGCCACTTCTGAAGGCTCCACTGCAGAAACAACAGTCAGAACAACGTCCTTCGTGCATTTGTAAGGGCCATGGGCCTATAGTCAGTCCTGCTTACCGACAAAGAACCGTGATCACCCACGCTTATGGGGCGCTATCCATGGGCCTTGCGGGGGCGCAAAGGAGGTTAGGACACAACAGTTGCTTGACACGCTGGATATGCACGCGCCGCCGCTGCGGCAATTTCAAATGTGCCGCTCATGAGCGCGTTGTGCGGGTAGTGGCAGCTGAGCGCTCGAACGAAGGCCTTATCAACTACGTGTTGTAGACTATGCGTTGTCATCCTTGTAGATATTTCGATAAATTTGTGATCTCCCGAAAAAAACATTTCGAGATAAATGGGGAGCAAACAAACAGCGCCACTGACAGTTAACTTCACGGCGAGAAAATTTTTGCGACTTAACCGATATTTAGAGCTAGGAGAGTTCGAGCTAACGAGCGCTTACTGTACTTCTTCTGCTGCGTATTCTGCGTTGTTTGGTATTAAATGAATAGGATAAATGGCGTGGTATGTCGACACCGATACACCCTTCCCAGACGAGTTAAATTAATAATTTCAAATGCATTTATGCTGCCAGTCATCGGCCATCGGCTTTGGAGAGCCGATGGCCGATGACTGGCCGACAGCCAGCCATCGGCTTTGAGAGCAACAACTAAGCAAAAGCAATTGAGGCCTGGTTCAGACTCTTGCCACAACAGTCATAATAACGTTAAACAATGACTTCATTTCACGTCTGAGCCGACCAAACTGCGTGACATGCCGTTTGTTTACGTCCATAGATCACGATATGGCTTTTGCCTCGGTAGTATGAACATAATAGCCTAAACCTACTTGTAGGGCAAAAACGAGCAATAAGGATTATTGCTAATATGGAGTGGAATATGCTTACCGACGAATACTTCGATGAGTTTATTATTCTTAACTTGACGTCACTTTACCCATTCCGCCTACTTTAAATGTACAAAACTGCTGTGGTCGCCAATAACAGTGCGATGTTGTCTATGTTCTAGCTACTTCGTCTTGAACCAGCTTACTGTGTACGGCATCGTGCCTTATGTTTATTGCCATTCTGACCAATCTGTTTTGTGCACCTTAGTGAGGCTTTTAAACACACTGGAAGGTAATAATGGTTCTATAAAAAAAATCTCAAAGAAAATGTTAAAGAAGCCCATGTACATTTTTGAGCCTCTTTTGTAATGGAATTTATTCATTGCTGAGTATTTACGTGACGTTTGGTTACCGATTTGTCGGTTTACTAGTTTTGCTTTTTATAGGTGTGTTGTTTCTATAGCTGCTTTTTTATAGTAGTGTGAAGCGTTGATATTACCGTTACTATTGTGTAAACATTTTGTGTTAATGTAGTCGTTAGGCCTCTACGTGCTACATCACTGCTGTTGCCCTGCGAAGGGCGTAAGTGCTGTTCAAGCTGCAAAGGGAAGCTTTTCCCCTCCTGTCCCCTCGCGTGTTGTATTTCCTACTATACAGGGAGTAATAAATAGCTTATTAGCTTACTTGATGGCTATAGAGCAGCAATTTTTGGCTGATGTACTTGCGACCCCCTATTATAGGCACTGAATGTGTTGGTTGACTGCGTCCTGCGAGCACGTAGGATTTAAAAAAAGTAGAACCAAGTGCTTCAGGACCCCTTCACAAAACGAGCAGCGTAGGCGCTATTCATTTCGCAGCGCCAGATGGACATCACAGAATGCCCCAGGGGCACCGGACAATTTAGATGCGCTGCACAACATCGTCCGAAAACATCTCGCTTCTAAGTGAAACTTTTGGAGAAAAACACAAAAGTGAGCGATTTCTCAAATTCTATATTCCGCTACATTTAATGATTTTCTTTAAGCTACGCATGCTCTGAATCGCCGGGTAGGAGACGGCAATTCGGGGAGTTCTCGGTAGGTTCCTTCAAGGTACCGGAGGATACCACCAGGGGCTGGTGCCTTCCCTGCAAATAAAGGCCGAGTCAATAGAGGACGTCGAGGAACAGTATATAAACTGACTGAGCATAGAAAACTCCGCTGAAGCTATTATGACGGTGAATGTTGATTTTCTGGTTTTTTGTTTATTTTACTCTGCCACACCCGATCTATTAACTTGTTCAGCGTAGTGCGTTGCTGAACATTTTTTTTTTCGGCGCCAATCGTATGTTGCGAATAAAATTAATTCCCTTTCCATTCCGGTGAACTCTCAACCAACGGAGATGACTTGGGAATGCTGGTGGGCACCCTCCGCAGAGAAGGCCACCGCCCACCAAGCCACTCGCCCCGGTTTCTACGTACCATAAGCTAATCCACGGACGTCTGGCGGTTTATAGGTGCATACATATGTTGGGTGGTAGTGCGCTTCGTGCATTGGCACACGTCCGTACATAGTGCACTTTACGCCCATCGCATCGCCTCAGGGGCACTTCTGTGTCCGCGAAAAGCGTCCGAAAGTTGCGGGCGGCGGTGGGGGCGTACGGCCGAAGGAGTACGGTCCCTCACGATCGCTCAGGGTACCTTTATTTTGACTACGGCAGTGATATTTGTCGACTTTGGCGCGCTGGCGGCGTCTTCACGCAGAGGCGGGTGTCATTCACAACGTTAGTCACCGCGGCGTGTACGTACGTGAAGCTCGCCCACGGAGGTCAGGTAAGTCATCGGTAGATACATAGGGACGAAGACCTGGGCTACCTGGCGGGATCGTGCACTGGATGGCCGTCGAGACGGTGACGCGATATGTAGGCCCGGTGGAGTACCTTCGCCTTGACGGTCGTTTAAGCAAAGGCGCCATCGGTTGGCAGAGCGCTGCACCTTCGCTTGACGTGATGGGCATCATTGCCGTACATTGCGAGCCCCGAAACAGCTCCGCTGTTAGTAAAAATAAATGCATCAGGGCTGCACGATACCACAGGGACTGCCTAGGTCGCCCTGCGTGCTCCCGAAGTTGTTCTTGATCAGAAAGATTATCATAGGGCTCTCTGGCACCCTGTCTACGTTGCTTCTGTGACATTTTGGTGCTTTGATACCCGGGATACCGAAGCAACAAGCAGACCCGACATGATGCGTCACGAACGTCGAGGTACGCTAATCCCACGATTCCCTTGAATACAGATGATTAGGAAGGCCTTGTCCTCAAAGACAGCAAGCCACCACCGCTCGTGCCGAGGTCACTACTCACTTGGCTGTAATGCCTTATCTGGAAACGAGGAGACATCCCGCCGCCTTCAATTTGTGGGAGGAGCTATCGTAAGGTACATAGCTGGAATTCAAGTTTTGCTGCAAAATGTAATTATGTCTACCATTCAGTTTCGCCCGCAACTGCGCGTTGTCAAGAGCGCTGGATGGGAGCAAGATCCATCCCATCCCAACCATCAAAGTACTCGGCATCATAAGTGTGGCAGATTGCAAAAGCACGTAACTAATATAAAAAGCTGGACTCGTCCAACTCAAAATCGTTAAGATGCTTCGCCGCATTGCCATGCAAAATCATGGCATGAAGGAACAGGACATGCTGCGTCTGGTCCAGGCCTTCATAATTTCGGGAATAACGTACGTCGCGCCGTACGCCACCCTCCTGGGAACACAACGCCGGAATATTGACACTATCATATGCAAGACCTACAAACCAGCCCTCGCACTTCCGACCACCAATTCTACCCCTCGCCTGATGGCTCAGGGAGTACATAACACTCCGTACTAAGTTATGGAGGCGCACCAGATCGCTCAAAAAGCGCGACTAGATTCTACGCCAGCAGGATGCCAAGTATACTCCTGAACATGGGGTTCGTGTCTCCAACGGAAACAGATACTGTGGTAGACATACCCTGGATATAAGATCCAATCTAAGCGTTCCCACAGTGCCAAGAAACATGAGCCCCCAGCATCACGAAGGCAGAAGAACGGACAGGGCGCTAGCCCTCAAAAGACAATACGGCGACTCGAGTACGGCAGTGTTCACGGAGGCGGCTGACTACGCGCGCGCAAACGCCAAAACAGCGGTCGTCGCCACCCCCGCTGCTCTCATCACAAGTGTCACCCTTCGCAAGTCCACCATCGTCGCAGCCGGAGAAGGGGCGCTCGCACTAGCCGTAACGTTGACCCAAGCAACGACCATCATAACGGACTCACAAACGGCGTGTCGAAGGTATACGGCTGGAAGAATTTCCAAGGTAACCGCACGAATTATAAATTAAAACCCCTCCCGAGGGAACAGCCACGATAATCTGGACGCCTGCCCACTCGTCTCTCCGCGGCAATCAAGCGGTGCTCGCTCACACCTGAGAACTGGCTCACCAGGCAAAGCAAGTGTATGATGAGAGGAACAGTCACCCGTCACATACAACGACATCATCCAACACTACGTGCTCACACGATGTACCATGCTGTCCCTGGCCGACCTGCTAACAAAAAAAAAAAACAAGTCACACTTCGACGGCTTCAGACTATCGCACTTCCACACGCCACGCGGCCACACATTATCCACCCCACATTATAATACCCCCTGTGCAAACGCTGCGGCAGCGCGGCAACGCTCTACCATGTTGATTGAGCATCCCAGTAAAACCCAGACCTTGATTCATTCCGTAATGCAACTTACGAGCAGTGGGAGAGTGAGCTTGCCAGCTCACACCTGAGTAAGTAGCTTTGGCTCGATGAAAGGGTGAAAATGGCAGGCCGCATCAACGGAGTCCTGGACTTAGTACTTCGTCCACGATCCCATTTGGACTTCACTGTTCATAAAGTTTTGCTCCTCAACAGCAAGTACGGGATATGAAGGTACTTGACGAGTGAATGCAAGAGAACATTGATGTCGCCGAATTCTTCTCCGACTTCACCACCATATATGAATACAACAAGAAGGTAATCATGCTCCGCACGCTCGTCCTACCCACCGCGGTAACTTTCGGAGTCGCCAATTAAATTCCGGGGATGCCAAGCCAGGCCTTTGTCGCTGCCATCTGGAACGGCAAAATCGCAGCGGCCTCCGGGGACAGAAATGGTAACTTAGAAGCTGATAGGTTGGCGAACGCGTGTGCTGGATAAATTTGCTTCTGCAAACTTAGCGTCCTGCCCAGCGGGCAAGTATTCTGATTGCACGGAGAAACTCAGGGAGCGCGCGACAGTTTCCCTGGAAGGGCACTTGAAGCTCCCAGCAGCCTGCCTAGCGGTGATGCGCCGTTCCTGGCGGAAATTTAGGGTACCGGGCTCTCCGACATCCCCATGGCCACATTGTAGGATGGGGCGGACTAGGACATGCCCAGCTTGATCATCTCCGATGGTGCGGACATTTCTCGCAGTGGCGGTTCATTCCTTATAGCGTTTGCGGGTGAGCGAAGAGGGCGCCGTTGCCACGTCCAAGTCAGTGGTTATGCCGCTAACGGTAATTGGGTCGGCACTGGAACATCTACCGGCGTGAGCACGTTCTGAAGTATCCGACTCCGATCGGTGCACTGGTGCAACTTTAGGGATCACACGAACCGCCAAACGAACGTGGAGGGCGCGTGCTCGTTAACGGCAACACGGCGTCTTCAATGGCCGTGCTTGACGGTTTCTCGGAAACCTACTGCTATCCTCCTGGTCGCCGTTCCGGCGGCACAGTGGCACAGCTTCAGATCGCAGTCCGCGCAGCTCACAACACTGTGTGCTCACCCGTAACCTCTTACCAGCTATGCAACCGGCGTAGACTACGGGCATACGTGCTAGGAGCACGCTGCTGAGTTCGATAATCGAAGACGGTGGACCCAAAAGGACAAATGTCTCGCTAATGCAGGCTGCTATGAGAGACTGGGTGGCGAACAGAACAGCGATCAATGCAGCAGAAATCGCCATCACGCCAACTATGAGATCTGGTGATGCCTGAACAAAGAGCCGACTGCGGTTTTCTACGCAATAAATTCAAATTCTGGGTGAGCTACGCTGTTCTCAGTGAACCCGCATTGTTTAAGGCCAGCAAGATACCCTTCGCGCCTCAGGCGCTGCTATAAACTAGTACAACAGAGCCAGCAACCAATCCAAAATGATGCGAAGTGTGCAGAGTAGTCTACAGCCGTCAATGAAGCTTGCCCCTACAGTTTTTAGCAAGCGAGAACAACGACTCTGAAGGACATGGCGGTCATCAGCACGTTCCTTCTAAGGCTAGTGGTGTGGGTTACTAGGTAGCGGCACTTAGTCGGCGCTGGCGGGACTATCTCGGTCTGCGTTCGGTGACGGAGTGCAATGTGGCCTACGTCGTTGAAATCTGATGTGTCTGCTTCCCTCGAACTTCAACAACTTCGATATCCAGAACGGTATCCTCCACATGAGGGGTCAGCAAAAAGGTGCCTTAAGGAGTGTTTTTATGCAAGGTAACATCGCCATTCCGCGTGCACTTCACAATTGGGATGCGTCAAACTGGTCGAATGTGCTGTCTGTTGAGAAGTGTTTGGTGGAACCAATTCTGACTTTTAGCGTTTCTGAGGTAAAAACGGGGGAAAAACTGCCAGATATCGACTATATACCCTGAAACGTGTATAGCAAACTGATGCATGCCATATGGAAGTGATGCTGTTACTGTCAGCAGCGTCCACATTCACATACATTGTCGGTTGTGTAACAGAAAATCATTTTCCAGATCTCGTACGACTCTCAGGTCGAGATAATCCCACCTGGAATTCTGAAGAAGATTGTGCTCCGCTAACTGTACCTGGGCATCCTAATTTCCGTAGGAGGACTCGGGGAGCACGTGCAGATAATCTCGCTGGTGCCAGTTCCAGCTCAGGTAAACTAATATCTTGAATGACCTGGCAGTACTCCGTTGCATCTACTCGCTGGGTTTCCTTCAGAGAATCGTTATTTGAGTCGACTCTGACGCACGTCTGCTCGATTTGTGGGCATGCCCCAAGATGGCTTTGTACATATAAAAAAGACGAAAAGCTGTAGGGTGTGCTCGAAAAAAGGCACCTAAGTCTAAAATTGTCACTAGGGATGGCATCGTCACTACCCAACTTAAAAGGCAGGTACGCACGCGCCGCTGACTCTCACTGTTCACTCTTTCTCTAGCACAGAGCATCTCTCGCTGTCTGTGAGCCTAAACCTTGTGTCTTGAGTGAAGAGGCTATGCCCCAAAAATATTTATTGTGCAGGAAGGCTTGCCAGTTTATCTATATACCGGTTGTGGGTTTGTTCTGGTTACCTTCTCAAGCCTAAGGTGAGTGATACAAGCCGAGAGTTCAATAGCTGCAGTTTTTCGCCCGGTTGCAGATTGATAACAACCATGATGGCCTGGCAATGCCTGGTGATCCTGCCCATTTCTAGCGTTAACTCATCAACTTGACGAAAGGCTCTGTGGAGTGATTATGGTCATTCTTATGAAGATCTACGAGGAGTTCGTTATTGCTCACCGTACTTCCACGTCATGAGCGGACGATGTGGGATCTCCTTTGAGTCTGCATAGCTGCGTCAGAATATTCTTTTGTATTCGTCGCGATACATCTCTTACAGGCTGCTCTTATTACATCGCCACCTTTGACGTATGTTTGCAGAAGTGCACTTATATACTGCTTAGGCGTAGTTATTTTTTAGCGAAGTCAATTTTGCTGCTGTGGTTAGGTTTGGTGTAACTTTTTCGATGCCTGCAAAACGATGGTTTTTACGCTCCGCGACGGGGGCCTGGCGTCGACCGAGGGTTTGCTGTTACTCTGCACAGCGCCAACGCATCTAGTTGCCGCATTGCCTGGTCTGATTTTTCGAGCGCACCTCGGGCCTGCTTGACGTCCTCAAAGTTGAACGCCCTGGTCGTTACTGCGCACTGCTACTTGGAGTTTCGGCGGATAAGTCCTTGATTTCGCTTCATCTAGAAACCGGACATAGTCCCAGAGGATGTGCCACTCTTCTGCCAGACCCACTTCGCACACCTTGCACAGACCGCTCAAATAAAGTCCTGGGTGTAACACGTGCAGCGTTGCCGGTACGAGGATGGATCCGGTTTGGGGCTGCCGTAGCAACACGGCTTCCTCCCGGCTCAGTCCCTGGTGGGGAAATGGCATTACTCGTGCATCCAGGCGGTAAGCCTCGGTGATATCGCTGTAGCTTGCTAGACGGTCTTTGCTCTCGAACCACCACGGAGCGGAAGCGGAGCAGAGTGGTAGGTAAGTGCACGCGCCTCCGAGTGAGCCGTCTCGTTGTGGTTGGATGTAGTTGCGCACTCGCCCATATGCGCCGGGAACCACTTTATGCGGGCTTCCCTGTCTTGAAGCTTGGTCTTGCTTATGATGGCGGCCGCCTGGGCGCCCACTCGACCCTTGGCGAAGTTGCGCACGGTGCTTCTTGAGTCGCTGAGCACGTTGCGACACTCGACCTCGGAGATCGCCAGAGCGATGGCGACTCTATCGGCATGGCACCCGTGCAGCGCACGCTCGCTGCCGCTGTTGTGATACCTGTGGTAGCCTTGACGGCCACCGCGACAAAACCTGCTCCTTTGTACTCCACCGCGTCGACGTAACGGGTGCGCTCGTCCTTGGCGTGCTGCTCGACGAGGGTCTTGGCCCGCGCTGCTCGCCATTCTTTGTTGTATTCCGGGTGGACGTTCTTGGGGATCGGGTCCACTCATATGTGGGCCCGTGCATCCTCGCCGGTGTCGCTCGGCTGCCGGTCTGGTTCTCAGGGGTCGTAACCCAGGGCCTTGAGTATTTTACGTCCCGTCTTAATTGCCGAGAGGCGCTCTAGCTATAATATTTAAAATTTTCGCAAGGCACATCTTTGATATAAGAACGTGCCACGTGCAGTGCAGTTTTGGCCTTAGAGGCAGTTGAAGTAGCGCTTACTCTTTTTGAGGGATAAATGAAGGATTTAGGTGAGGAAAAAATTGTTTCAATTGAATCATCTTCAACTCGGAAGCAGAGGTGGCAGTTCCTTTGCGTGGCTGCCCTGGTTGCTAGGTAGAGGCCACGTCGAAGCTCGGTGCGCCACGAGCCCCTGGTGATGCGCAAGTCGGAAGTTGTCTCCGTCGTTTCCGTAACTTTCCTGGTCACTTGTACGCACAATAAAATAAAGCATGGAGGTGGTGCAGGGTTTAAAAAAATGGCAAGTGATGGCGAAGAAACGTGGTAGCGCTGCACGTGAAAACCATCGAAAATCATCCAAAGCTGCTTCTACAGTGAGGAAACGTGACCCCTGAGACGGTTAGAGTGAGAAGCACAGTTGGCAAGGTGTACGGGGAGCAAGCGAGACGCCGCGTGTTACGGACTTCTAAAGCAACAGCAACGCGGCTGCATTACGCCGAGACTAAAGTTTGCGAAAGAAATGAACCCCGCCATAACGCATGGCTGAAGATAAGCCAAGCGGTAGTCAGCAATTTTTTCACATTTAAATTGCCAGACATCTGCGTTGTGTAGGGTACTTCCCGGGGGTATTTCAGGTACTATATTTTGTTCTTCACCTTTTGTTGGGGTGTCGCGTTGCTTCCCTCGTGCGCTGAAGCTTGGTGCTGGTAGAGCTTCCCCCGTTATAGGTCTCTGTAGGTTACTTCACGCATCCGTGGAGTTGTTGTACCGAAGATGGAATGCCGGCAATTTGATGTCGCTGTGTAAAGTCTTTCGATATATTATGTTGAGTATCTCAGCTGCCTGATCTAGCTGTACTCAGGGATCTCAGCAGCGTACCCCCTTTTGATTTTTGTCAACGCTTTTTTAGTGGTTGCTACCACTAGTGGGGAGTCACTTTCTTGAGTGTTGGGTGCGTTGCGATGTTCTACGCCTTTTTGGGTTTTTCTGAAGGTTAAGTCTACTGTGGTGTCAGAAAACTCGTTCCATTGTGCTTCTTGAGAACCTTCGACGGACCCTCATTCCCCACACAGTCAAAAACTCCAGCTATAGATCTTTTTTCCATTGTATCCCCGTGTTGGGCGATGTGGTTTCGTGCCCAACACCACTGCAACTTCTGGGTATTTCGTATTAAAAAATATGTCTATTTTTTAAACTGGTGCGCTTTTTCTCTCTGCAGTTAACGTGCATATCGCGACAGCAAGAAATCTCCTAATAGAAGTTGCAAGTCCAGATTTTCGATATGGCCTTTTGGCTTTTTAGTGCGTTAACAAACTGTTCAGGTCCTTATTCAGGCAAAGAAATTCCCTGCAAATGACGGGCTTAAAATTAAGGTGGGTAAAGTCTTCCCCCTTTTCGGCTACAGGGTTGTGCACATAACAAAAGTAAATCTTGTTACTTAGCGGGGTCGGATTGTCAGCATATGATGGCATTGCTATTTTTTATTTTAGTGATTGTGTGCGAGAAGTGTTTTCTGCAAAACAACTACAATAGGCAGCTGCAACACCTCTTGTAAACATGAAAAAGAACAAGATAAAGAAAAAGGGCACTGTTGCAGTTTCATGCAGCTGTTTGGACAGTCGACGCCCTGTCCGGGCGGAACTCGTTTTTTTTTTAATATGACGTAGGCTTAGGTCGCATTTTGTCGCAAACAAAAGATGCACAGAAAGCGTTACAAAACTTCAAAAAGGGAGATGTTGGTGTCCATGCTCTTGGGCGCAAACATTGTTCTCGGATCCTCTTTTATTGGGTATTTATTCTTGGTTGCCCATGAGAATGTATATGGCGTGTCTAGCCAACGGTTCTTCTTCTTAACGGGTTTCACAGCAAAATCGTCGTTTCTTATTACAGATAAGGTTCAGTGAATCCTTTCATAAATACGAGGCTTTTTTTCTTGCCAGATAATATTATATTTACTTTACATCTGCAGCAAAATTTCCATAGCAGCTTTTTTTTGTTCAGCGTTAGGATGACATAGGGCTTTAAACATACAGTTTATTATTGAATGCCTTTTCAAAAACCATGGTCAGCATCTAATACGACAACAAACTGCCTAATGCATGAGCAATTAAATCCTAATCAATAATAATTAGAACTCTCTTTGTTGTTGCCTTAACATGACTGCAGAAGTTGTATGTAGGTGAGGTTGTCTATAGTCGGGGAGGGAAATGAAAGCACGCATCTGTAGGTATTTTATTGAATAAAATGTATGAGAGAATGAGAAGTATTTATACTTAATAAAAAAAGCCTCATTTTGGTGACCAGAGTTATATTAGTGCGGGAGGGCGCACGCGACTAGCCCGTTTAATGTTTCGTAAAATTGGCTTTGAAAGGAAGCTGTAGTGCGTAAAACGCGACAGATAGAGAAGTATAAATAGAAGCTCAAGGGCTTGATAGCTTCTTTTGTACTCCCATCTGATGCCCTCTGACATTCTTGCGAAGTTATGTAGCAAGCAGCCTCATAAATACTGACGCCGAGCAACCGGGAGGTGCGCTTGAAGGAAGACGAAGAGAATCGTCCGTTTTTAGAGAGAGGGGTGCGATGTTTATTACACTGCTTTTCCGGATGCTTCTTGCCTGTCTCACTGCGGATCAGTGTAATCATTCCCAAGTGGCTTAGTTTGTCCTGCCGCTAAGAGGGCTGCCCACTAGGGTTCATAATTATGAGCTCTCTCTTTGTTTCTTTCTCTCCAGTGCCTGCGAAAATGGCGATGTTTCTGCTACCTCAACGTGCGAGTGTTTGCAATCATTCGGTTGGATGATGCACTTTGTATGACAATTAACCCCTGTGTCCCCAAAACTGGGCCCACTAACGTAACGTGTGTAGTGATTTAGATTGACAGCGAATCGACAGGATAGACAGATGACAGACAATCGGAAGTTCAGTTTTTGTCCCACCTAAAACAGAAAAAGCTCGCCATTTGCTCGATCGAAACATGCCAACATGGTTAACATCACTATCACTGAAAAATCGTGTCCTCATGCTTATAACTGCGTCCAAAGACAGGAGAAAGGTCCATTGTTAGTTGGAGCAAAAAGTTTACTAACCGGATACTTGCGAGTCCGAAGTGACAGCAATAACTTAACCCAGAGTGATTTGGCAAGCAACCACTTTGAGCATTGCTATGCGGGTAGAACGTACCAACGTCAGTTGCATAGCTACCCTACACCTGAAGAGGTGAATCCAGAATTGCACCAGGTTTGAAACGCTCGGCATTGACTACCTCTGCCATGCTGTTGCAAAAGATAAAAGCTGAGTGCTAAGGGAAGGAAATGCAAGGGTACTAGTTTTTGTGCCGCGGAACAAAGGCATTTTCGAAGGAACAAAAACACGTCCCCGAATCGCACAACTACGAGCCAGTTTCAGTATGTCTTGGCCACACCACGAGTACAAATTGCCTTAAGTGTTAGGAGTACGAGTAGACTAGTCAGTTCATGTTCTGACGCCGCCATCTTGAACTCGGGTGCTGCTATGCATCTTGCGCCGAGAAGCCCTCAAATTGCTTACGACGCAGTACTAGAAGTTCCGGATTTTTTAGAGTGCTAGAATAACAAGCCGAGTATATTACGTATTATACAGCAGTATGGCGAAGTTCACCCATCGTAAATTTTAAAGGGAGATTCTGCTGCCCGTAACAACGTTAAGGAGAAAATAAATGGAAGGTATCACTGATTCTTCTTCAACTACTCAACACCCAGTCTGGTGGCCGCTTGCGTACGGAGCAAGCGCCCATCAAATGGTTTCTTTCACAAAGCCAAATGTATTTGAACTGACAAAACAAGAGCGTTTGCAAGTGGGGTAAGAGAATCCAAATGTGGGTAGAGACCTAGCGACGGTGGGGTCAAAACAGTAAAGAAAATAATGCCGCGAAGCATGTATTGGGTACATTTACTGATGTGTTTTGGTTTTCCGCCCTGCCGCGCCCGGCTGTGTTATCTGGGTGCCCAGCGAAACGCGTGTTCGATTCATTATTTTTGATGCTGCACGGACTACCTCATTTGATAGGGACAGTGTGATGCCCTGTCATTCATGAGTCGTTCATATTCAGTGTTCTGGATGTAATTCGACGGTTCAAGAAACAATCACCCCCAAAAGATGAATGCTCGACGTACAGACGTCGCGGCATTCGATTCGGCGACACACGCTTGCCCACGTTGCTGTGTTCACTGCTGCTTCGTCGCCTGTGTATTCTTTGGGTTGTTAGGGGGGCACAAGTTCGCTACAATAAACTTGTTTTTCCTTCAAAACAACTGCGCCGTCTTTGGCAACGTGACATCAGGTGGAGATGCTGGGGACGCATTGTTTATGCCCCTACACCCTCTGTTAGCCGACAAGCCAGCGTAAGGCGAGCAGGTTGCCGACTGCCAGGTTTGCCTGGCCGAGTTTGTCTCCTACCCGAAAAAACCAAGAGTAACACCACCACAACCAACAACATGGTGCACGAGGCCACTCTTCCCATCGTGCTTCGGTATCCCAGGAACCATCATCTTTCCGTGGATCTCACCTCGAAGACCCTGAGGACTAGTGGGAGAAAGTCGAGCGCGTCCGTATCTTTAAAGGAGCCATGAAGAGAAAATGCAAGTTTGTTTTATTCGATAGATTTCGTATTTTATAGTGCCCCAACACTTGTTCGGATACAAACGATGCTTTGTTCACTGAGAAATTAACCAATTTTAAGTTAAAATTTTGATTTTCCCGCTAAATCGTTTGTTTGCGGGGTCTCAAATGACATCACTGGAACCGACCGCTCTGGAGCCTAGAGTTCCTTGATTCACGCATCCGCCACAGGGTAGAGACACGTATACGCTGGCGCCACCATTTTGGGTCGCTCGCTCGCAGCCGAAGCAAGTCATTGTGTCAAAACTGCTCTGAAAGTATCGCCGCAACGCGGTTCACTGGCAAAGTTTGAATCATATTATCTGTTTCGCGTTGCTAGGTATCGTGGGAAACGAAAAGAACAACACGTTGAGCCCGTCAGCCCAATTTCGACGGCACGGTACCGTTCAAAGGGTTCCTCCACCCTGTACAGCGGTGCTGGTACATTCCCGCGTTTGTTTACGTTACCTGAACCTAGATGGCGCCACCATATCGTGGCACGCCTTTGGTTTGTTTTTGACCGTGTTTAAACCTGGCTTGTTGTTCTTGGAGAAAATAATCGTTCCCTGAAACAGTGCTCGCTCGACAAATATGGTGACGTAAGACACCGTTGCTTGCGTCACTCGACCAGTGTCGTTTGAGACAACACCAAGCCCCGTAGTGCTGTGCAGCTAAACCAAGCATAGTGCGCGCAGTACGAACAGCAGTACGTATCAGTACTTCTTTCGTAACTACCACTGTGTCCCACCATTCTTATTGCTTTGTAAAGAATGCGCCCTAAATTTCAGCTCAAATCGCTCGTTCGGCTAGCTTCTAAGCTCTACTTAATTTTTGTGTGCTTGTGCCGGCCTCCGCCAATCGCAAAGCTGGCTCGAATGACATCATAGGTTCTGTTGCAAAAAATGCACTGGTGGGACGCATGGCCGTTCCCTTTTTTTGTAATTATGTATCTTATTTGAGCGAAGTTTACGTTAAACGCGGTGTCAGTATGATTCTAACGAGGCAATCTTTTGAATGAACCAAACTTTTGCTTTCTCTTCATGGCTCCTTTAACAGGTGGGCTGACAAAACTTTTCGGCATTTGATTGTTAATTTAGAAGATGTGCACAAACTTGGTTTGTGAACAACGAAAACTTTATGACAGCCTGGACGCGCTCCAAAAGCGAGTTCCTTAAAACATTCGCTACCGTCGTGCGAAAGGAACGGACAGCATTTCTGTTGGAAACGTGCACTGAAGACCCGAACGAAGGGCTCGTGATCTTTCTTGAGAAGATGAAGAGTCTGTTTCACCATGCTGACCCGGAATGGCCAAAAGAAAAGAAAAGAAGGTTTCTTTTCAGCGGCTAGGGTTAAAGCGAGAGCCATTTGCTTGCTTTGTCCGTAACCCTCCCAAAACGGAGACCACATTCGCGTCTGAGGCGGTCGCGATGGGGAGAGAGGGAGAGCGAGGTAAACTTTATTTAGCCAAGCTCTGTTACGGGGACGTGGTGGCCGCTGGAAAGTTTTCTCTATGTGTGCATCGCTGCTTCCAGACCTCCAGTTTTTGAGGACGTCCGCATAAAGGCTCAATTTGAGGCGTAGAATTTTCTCAAGTGTCTGGCGGATGTTGAGAATTTCATGATTAAAGAGGAGAGGGGAGAACGGCGCCCTGAGGTGGGCCAAAAGAGGGACTATTTATGGGGTCCGAGATTATGTCTCCAACCTGAACAACCGGTGTATACGACGTGAGGAAGCTTCGCACATAGTTGTAGGTGCGTTCTCCCAGCAGTTACTGGGAGAACGCACAGCAGTTAGTCTCTGCAAGATAGACGCATGGGAAACCCGGTCAAAGGCTTTCATGTGGTACAATGCAAGGATGGCAGCCGTGTCCTTTTAGTTGTTGGAGTTATTATGACTTTGGGAAATAATTGAAAGTGGATATCCTAAGCCGATAATCCAGAGCGAAAGCCAATGATTGAATGAGGGAAGGCATTGATAGAGGTGAGATGTTTCGTTAGCCATGCCTGGATTACGTGTTCGAGAACTTTACCCATGCACGATGTAAGTGATATCGACTTGAAGTGGTCCATGCTGACAGGTTTTCCTGGTTTCGGGATGAGAGAGATTTTTGCGTCCCTCCATGACTGGGGTAGGGCACCGGATGTGCAAAAATGAGGGGGGTGATTTCGGCACGGACGGCACTTAGTTCTTTAGGAATGTCAGAGGAAAGCGAAGAGGGAGGGGGAGGGTACGACGAGCTACTGGTAGGAGCGCTCGTGCAGCTCACCTGATGCCACCGTACGTCCTTCTGCCAATGCTCGCCATCCCGGCGGGGTGTAGGGGTATCTTCGTGGTAGCATTAATCCCGGTGCCTCCATCGCGAACTGGGAAACGGGGAGCGAGGCTAGGTTCCTCTGAAGCCGCAGAGGGTTCGTCACGATGAGAAAGGAAGGAGTCCTTATAGGTTTTTCGGCAGACACAACCTGTGCGTAGGTCGGGTGCCGACGGCGGGGCTGGTAACGTCTCGGGCAGTCCACCGAGCCCGTGAGATGCGGGCCTTCGCAAGTGATGCATCTGGGGGAACAGCTGTGATTCTCGGTAGTGTTCACGGTGCCACATCGAGAGCAACGTGGGTGGGATTGGGCATTCGGACAGACGTCTTGCCGGTGGCCCTATCGGTAGCATACCGCGCATGCCTCGGTCTTCCTCCGTAATGGTTTGCAGCGATAAGTGGTGGCTCCGTACCTTATTTAGCAGGGAACGTTCATGCCGTCAAATAATATTTGGGACATGCTAGACGAATCGAGTCATCTGACGTCTAAAATTCCCATGTCCGGGTTGTAGTTGCAGATACTGTCTATTATCTGCTGCGGAGTGTCATCTTCGGAAATATTAAAGATCACTCCCGCTACGATATTCGCCGGCGCCGAGACATGCGCGGCGATCTTGTACTACTGCCCGCGTAGCGTAAGAGAGGCGATGTGTGCGTACCGTTTTGCGTGGTCTTGCAGTGGGGTACTGACGAGGATGTAAATAGAGACGTGTTGCACGCGGATCTGGTCCTATTGATTCGCGGCCAGTCCAGCTTTAGCTTGAACAGAGTCCGCCAAAGTGGCTTGGGCGATCGCCGCAAGGGCACGTCCACGATGGGGGCGAAGGATGATTTTGATGTCGGAGTCCGGTAGTGGGGATACAGGTGGTTGTCGCTTCACGGGACGCCGATGTTCATGTTGCGGTGTGCCCCTGGTCCCAGGAATACCGGTGGCATGCGCAGGGGTCTGCGTCACAGCTTGGAGGGCTTGCTTCCGGTGGCGAATGGTGGCCCGTCCGGGCTTCTGGAACTCCGCCGGGTTCATTTCTTCGCCTTAAAAGATGGCTTCCATTATTGAGAATTACGCAGCAGCGGCGGCGCACCACGGCTGGCGCTGTCACGCGCAGAGTTTGCGTCGGCAGGCGAGGCAGCGTCGATGGGCTTGTCAGGCCTGGCGCGACCGGCGGCGTGGTCGTAGCTGGCCGTTACAAGCCCCAATATTCAAGATGAAGAGGTCCCTGGAGTCGGCGAAACTTGGTGATTTTCGTAGGTCCAACCTTGATGCTTGGTGCGATGTTCAGAGCCGATGTGAGATGCATGGACATTGGACATCCTGCGGCCCCCTAGCAGCCTTCGCCGAATCGGAGAAGGCGCTTGAATGAGGCCGTACGACTGCCCAGTCAATGCGCTGGCTAAGGGTGTGAGCGAAGCCGGGGCTATTAGCTCTAACCCACTACGGGACACCATCCGTGGAGTGGTCAGAGAGCAGGCGCAGAAAAGTGTCCCAACAACGCCACAACGTCAAGTCTCTTCCCTGACTGACGTCATCCAAGAACTTCGATATCCTTGGGGAGCTTCTACGCCGTCCGAAGAATACCGCGAGCCACACGCTATTACATTCTCCACAGCTGTTCGTTTACCCTGCCCACATCTAACTCGTCATGAAGAGGCTCTGCCTTACCGCCTCCCACTGTCGGCCACGCGGCCACCTGTAGTTAAAACCCAGGCACCGAGGAAAGCAGACGTATGCCGAACCACGATAATCGTCCACTCTGCTACCACTACGGACAGGCTGACCCTATCTACCATCGGTACCCTTATAATACGCTCGGTTTGCGAGGATTCTTAGTCGACGCATCACGGCCACTACCCAGCGAGCCCCCTACTTAAACAGAAGAATAGCTGTTCAACACCAAACGAGGTCCAGTGTGCTTCAACCGTTCGGCGTCGCCCTACCAATACCGGTCGCGAAGCCATCGAAAAAACTCGGACTTCACTCGTGGGTGGTCTCCCAGTCTACGTAGGGGAAGCTAAATCCAACAACGTCTGGAGATTAAGTTGCGGTATGACGAAAAACCGGAAACCCTCCCAGGACGCAATGACGCACCGAAGACTGTGATTCACGACATGCCGTCAGCCCGATGACCCGATCTAACCCTTACGTGACTCTCGAACACGACGAAAACCACATGGAGGGTCACGTGCTACATGACCGAGCCTGCCGATGAGAGGGCAACGATAACGAAGACGCATAGTGCCCGAACGTCAACACGCACAAGACGAGATAGGACGCGCCGATGCGCCCGGAACTCGAAGGAGGTGGCGCCCGGCGTCCAGTTGTCCATCGACGGCTTTGATGTAGTTACCCTTTAAGACACGGGAACCGACTATTAAGTAATGAGCGAATCATTTGCGTCTAAGCTGAAGAAAGTTACGATTCGATGGGACAGTCCACACATGCCCACAGCAGGGGGCCATATCCTAACGCCAAGTGGAACGTGCAAATCGCCCTTAGGCTTAGACGGCACCACGTACGCTGCTGCGTTCGTCAGTTCGGGTAGCTGCTCCCCCGACATACTTCTCAGAATAGACTTTTTGATGTACAGTGGTGCAATATTGATCTGCAGACAAAGTTCATAACTTTTTCCTTCGATCATTTCGTGATGGCGGAATCGCACCCTGAACACCGTGCTACTGTTTGGATCGCCGATGATCACGTCACCCTGCCACCCCGCGCTACCTTGATGATCACCGTCTACTGTGAAGATGCTGTCTCTTACTTCGACGTCATCTAAGAGAGTGACGAAATTTCGCTTGTCGACCGCGGTGTCTCCGTGGCAAGGGGCATTGCGCTTTAAGCAACGCAAATCTCATGTTTTGGTCACTAATTTCACCGAGGAGTAGCAGCATCGAAAGAAGGGTGCTGCAATTGCGTTTTTCGAAGATACGCAAGAAGCAAGTGACGGGATCGCGGTCACCAACTTTGAAAGCGCACCTGAAGAGGCCTTCAAACTTCCGCATCCCTTCGACGGGAACCCGGCGCAGCCGCAAAAAAAAAAAGGGAAAAATTCATTGGCTTTGCTGCATCGCTACAGCGAGTGTGTTTTGTCGAAACCAAAATTACGTCAGACACCTCCCGCAAAGTCCCGAAATATAACCGAAATGGAGCCCGACTTACCCGACAGTCACCGTACCGCGTCGTTTTACACGAGTGGGAAAACATCCGGACACAAGTCGAAGACATGCTCTGGAAACATTTTTATACTACCATCGAAAAGTCTCTTGGCTGCGCCGATGGTACTTGTGAAGAAAAAAGACGGCATGTTAGGGTTTAGTGCTGACTACCAGCGACTGAACGAGATCACTAAAAAGGACGTGTACCCCCTGCCACGAATCGACGAGACCTTGCACCACCTCGACCATGCGATGTACTTGTCATCGATTGATTCGGAGACAGGCTGCTGGCGTATAGAAGTGAACGAGAGAACGAGAAAAGGCTACATTCATAACACCGCCTGGCGTATACGAGTTCAAGATGATACCGTTTGGGCTGTGTACGTCAGCAGTAACATTTCAAAGAGTCATGGACACGTGCTAGCTGGTCTGAAGTGACACACCTAGCTGTGGTATTCGCCCGTACTTTTGACGGACACTTCGCAAAGTTGGAGTCTGTGCTCGAGGCCATTCATACGTCGGGAATAACGCTGAAGCCGGAAAAGTGCCGCTTCACGTACCAGGAACTCAAGTTTTTGGGCAACGTCGTCAACGCCGCCGGAGCGTTGCCTGACCCAGCGGAAACTTCAGCCATAGCGAACTTCCCATGAATGGAAGACAAGAAGTGCGTGCAGACATTTCTCAGACTGTGCGCGCACTACCGACGCTTGGTCACAATCTTCGCTCGCATTGCAGAGCCACTCGCGTTTGCGAAAGATAGCACCGCTGTCAGCTGGGAAAACACCCAAGAAGAAGCATTCTGCGAGTAGCATCAACGCGTGCAAAGCCCAAACGTGCTCGCTCACTTCGATGAAAATGCCGCAACCGAAATGCACATGGACGCCAGTGATATAGGCTTGGGAGCCGTCCACGCCTCCCCCCCCCCCCCCCCAAAAAAAAAAAATGAGTTGCGAAAAAGTAATTTTTACTGATGGGGGAGTTTTACGCGCCTCCGCTACACAGGAGATGAGGCGCACCGTAGTGGAGGGCTCAAAAGTAATTTAAACCACACGAGATTCTTTACGTTCACCAAAATGTTGAACATACGGGCGTTTTCACCTTTCGCCTCCATCAGAAAAGCGGCCGTCGCAGCCAGGAAATGAACACACGTCCTTGCGCACAGCAGCACAACGCCATAGCCACTGAGCCACCACGGCGGGAAAATGTAATCGCCTATGCCAGCCACAGGCGAACTGGACAGTTTCCTGCTGGATAGCGATGGTGTGCTGTTGAAATATGTGCCAGGAAAAGACGACTCAGACGAGTGTTTTAAGGCCCCAATTCCTCGCAGACTCCGACGGGCCGCGCTGCAGCACTATCACGACGCAGACGGTCACAGTAGCGCACCAAAGACACGGCAAATGCTTTGTTGGTACGCTACCTGGCCGGGCATGAAAGCCCAGGTGTGCAAGTATGTACGTACGTGCCACGTCTGCCAGGAGCGCAAGCCGAGGGGAGGCAAACCGTAGGGCCTGCTGCACCCCATAGTAAGCACGAAGCCGTGGGAAATTCTAGCGTGCGATCTGAAGGGCCCGCTACCGCGCATCAAGCGGGGGTTCAAGTACAGGCTCGTGGTGACATACCACTTCAGCGGAATCGAAAAAATCTGCCCGCTGCGCAAAGCGACGGCGCAGGAAATCCTGCAAAAGCTGTCCGAGGTGTTTTGTCCGTACGGATTCCCGAAGAGGCTGATTACCGACAACGCCACTTACTTCACGTCGAAAGTCTTTCGGGACTCGTGCGCCGTCATGGGGGTCAGGCAGCAAACCACATCATGCTACCACCCCCACGGCAACGTAACGGAACGCCGCAACCGGGATGGGAAGCCACTCCTCGGTGCCTACGCGCGCACCCACCGCGATTGGGACGAACATCTCAACGTCATCTCCTTCGCGCTACGCACAAGCGAGAACCGCTCAACCGGCTTCACACCAGCCATCCTCACTTTCGGGCGAGAGCTACTGACGCCTACGGACAGTGTTGGCCAAACGGCTCGACAACGGAGAAGCGCAGACGGCAGTCACCGACTACGCGTGGCGCCTGCGGGAACGATTGGCAACCGCCATCACAACCGCAAACCAGAACAGGGAGAAGGCTCGGACAGTGCAAAAGGTCACCTATGACCGCGCCCACCGAAATGTGGAGTACCAAACGGACGACACAGTGGTGATACGGAACCACGCACGCCGCGACGCAAACGCAGGCTTCGCGGCCAGTCTCGCGCACAAATGGGTCGGACCATTCGTCGAATCGAATCGAATCGAATCGTATCAGAACCTCTTTCCGCTATTGCTGTACTCACCGGTGCTCCACCACTCGTGCGCAGCTACTTCGATGGCGCCGACGACTGGACTGGATGGTCTTCGGAAACGACGGCGATTTTTTACGCCGGAAGCATTTGGCACGGCGCTCTTGATATTCGCCTTTTGTGTTAGCTCATTCTCGTACAAACCACATACACGGACCTTTTCAGCAAACGATTGGCTAACATTACCACAGTATTAACACCACAGCATTAACACCACACCACCACAGCATTAACACCACAGTATACTGTGGTGTTAATTCTTTTGAAAGTTTAGTTGTTTTATTGATATTCTCCTGTCGGTGTGCCATATGCCCTACTATTAAAATATATTTTTCGAAATGCGTTCATGCAGCATGCCTCCGACTTATGGGAAGACTGTTGCCCAGTTATTGCAACCATACTCAAGTTTCTCAGGTTATGCGCAATGTGTAAAGTTGCCTTAGCGTCATACACAGGTAAAATCACTAATCTTGTGGAATCTATTTTTTGCTGTACCATAAAAATTTAATAATATTGTTCGAGTTTCAAACGTGAGAGTATGAACTGTGAAGGAACGGTCAACAAAATTGAGCACTGTTTTCACATGAAAGCTTCGATTTTAAACAGCGAAAGCTGACCATACAATAAGTCATTGTGTGTTGAGTTGGATGGTAATAGTAAAGACTAATTCAAATTAGGAAAGCTGTCTGGCTGCGAGAAGCAAGAGCAATATTTTTAAAATGCCCCATGCGTTAACTTCTACGTGATGTTTGTCCTCTCTGGAATGTTTTTACAGTCACTTGAGTGTTCATATCCAACAAGTTACTGGAAGCGCTGAATTAGATTACACGTTCTATCTCAGGTGACAATTTCACTTCAAAGACTACGCTCTTCATACACTACTAGCATTGTCCTCAAATCGCGGAGCTCAAATATCTAAGGTTGTATATCAATTGAGGTACATATTTGCTGAAACAACTGTAGGCGTAGTATAGAAATGCTCCTATTAAAAACTACAAAAACCTGCATATTTGGCGACTTCTTTTTGAATGCAAGGTTATTTTTGGACATGAAAAGAAATTGTCCTGATTTACTAAACCCTTTCATTTGATGTGCTTCAAATGCAGGTTAATGGAGGTATACGTATTAGGATTACCCCTAAGAGCTTTTAATATTAAACACCTTCATTTAAAAAAAAAATAATTTGGGCTGCACTTTCAAATATTCAGCTCAGTTTATTGCATTGCAATTCGAATCTGGGTGAAGTCGCACAAACGATTCACTGATTGAGTATTACGAAATGTACCTTAACTTCAGTACGCTTCTATTGCTCGAGTAAAGACATGCTTGTTGAAGCAAGTGTCGGCATGTCTATACAAAAGTTCTTATAAAAAACTCGAGAAGTCTGCATCTCTAGCGACTTCTTTTTGAAAGCCAACTTATATTTGATCACCAAAAAACTTGTCCTGATGTGTAGACCCTTCGATTTGATGTTCTTCAAAGATGCTGTACGGAATACGCACAGCTTCTTTGAGTTTGTTCCAAGTGCTACTTTGTGGTGGTTTTTGATATAAAATACCTCGATGTCAGACTCCGACAATGCTCACATCGCTGGATGGGAGAACCTCACGATATTCACTGTGAACAAACGTGGTGGTGTGGTGCCATTTTATGTATAAAAATGGTTTTAGATATGACGTTTCGTCTGACTACACTATTATTCATACTGAAATTGAAATAGTAGGTGAAAACACCAGGTTATAGCCCTACTTCTGGAGCATAGACCAGCTCATGGGTCAGCATAAGCGTTTTTTGTGCACATTGAACTGCTCTTCCATTTCGCAAGTTCGAAGAAAAGGCAGGATGCTATATTTGGCGATTTTTATGTCACCTTTGTAAATAGGCCTGTCCGTACCAGGTGTCCCGAAAAACACTGTCTTATGGCTGTACACGTATCACTGATCTCTATTCGCGTATCAATCAGCGTTGAAAAATATTATTAGTCATGCGCTTTACGAATTTACTCGTGGACGAAATTATATATATGTGTATTTTATATTGTATTAGTGATCACGTGCTGCTTTTGCTGTATTTTCGCTGAAGAAAGAAATTGACAGAAGAAAATGCGCATAAATATAAGTGCTGACAATGGGACTTACAGTGGCTCATTATTGGTAAAACTAGTGTGAATGACGAATAACACGAAACTGACCCATGTAAGGTGTGTGGGAGCTTTGTAGAAAACAATTGATAATTACAACCTAGCGCTTTCCCGTGTCAGAAACATCAGGAAGCCCAAAAGGATGTCGGGGACATTGGAGATACTTAGTATAATAAAAAACGATTTTATTAAACTTCAGTGGTAGTCTCTTGTGTTTTGCCTTTTGACGTCCCCGTCAATTTTTTGCTTAATTATGCTTAATAGATTTTTTGGGGATTTCGAAGTAAAAAAATTCCCCCGCACCTCCCCGAGGGATATTGTGAGGATGCAGAAATGCATTGGGTGCACCGATGAGTGTGATGCGATTAATGGCGAAGAGAGAGGCGAGAGTGTGAGCGTAATCATTTATTTTTTTCTTTTTCCACACCCGTAATTTCCGCTTCGTTATAGAGAAGCGTCTTCGAGACCGCGTTGAGCGCAACCGCCAACTGCAGAGGATCGTTCACGTCAAAGTCGTCGGGAATCGTTTCGAACTCACCGTCAGCATCATCGACGTCGTCTTCCTGCGGTTCCTCTCGTTCGCCGCCGTCATCGAAGTGATCGAGCCCACTCCAATCGACCCGAACGTTGATGGCGCGATACAGCGGGGTGTGTTCCAGGTGCTTGAGCCAAGCCAGGATGTTGCCGCGCTTCACCAACCCGCGTTTGTACGTTGCCGGACTCATCAGCCTCCGCTTGATGTGAACGTCGAACGCAACGTCCTCGGGTACCATGCGAGGAAGGCACCGCACAACCTTCGATACGTCGATGGGCACGTTCACCGCCTGCCCCTTGATTCCATACTGCCCTGTTGCCTCGAGTCAGCCGCCTGATGCTCATGAAGGGGAGTCGAGCCGCGATGAGCCGCTCTTCGACCGGGTTCAGATCGGGAAGATGCGCCGGCCGAGGAGGATAACGGTAGCCAAAACTCACGCAGCCCTCCTCTTCGCAGGTTTGTTGTTGTTGTTGTTGTTGTTGTTGTTGTTGTTGTTCCTTCACAAAATGGCGCATACCCAATCAGGGGATCGGCCAAACATCAGTTGCTAATTCGAATGAGATTGCTGCCTAGGTGGATGATTCAAGGAAAGTTAGAAAATTTTGGAAGCTTTTTTCTTCTTGTTTTTGAGGAATCGAGATTGGAAATTAGTCAAAATTGAAACAAAACAAATAGAGAAAGAAAGAAAGAAAGATGAAGAAGAAGAAGACGAAGAAGAAGAAGAAGAAGAAGAAGAAGAAGAAGAAGAAGGAGGAGGAGGAGGAGGAGGAGGAGGAGGAGGAGGAGGAGGAGGAGGAGGAGGAGAATAATAATTATTAAAAAAAATGGCAATGGAAACGTTTGGAGGGCTCTGGTGAGGTTCCAGAATAGGATACTTTTGTCTTCTTCTCCTTCTTCTTCTTTAGCGGTTCCCCTACGGGAAGATGACGATGGTGGTTGAACGCGAAGCTATCTCGTGATGGATTGTTTGGTTGGCCAATCCCTAGGGGCATCATGCCACAATCATCATCAGACGCGCTGCGCACGCCGGCCAAGGGACGCACGACAACCCCCGACTATAATGCATTTCTGCATAAAAAAACAGACCTCCAGAAATTCAGGCCCAAGTATTGCACAAACAAGTGTCGTTCAGTTTTGGGCAACCCGCGAGGGACCCAGTGTCGGAATAGAACCCGGGTCCATAGTGTTGTAAAACCCGGCGTCTATCCAATTGTGCTATCATCGCATTACTGGCGCACAGCATTTCTCTTGGGTTTGTAGCGTGGGCGTTGGCTTTGGACGTAGCCGCGTGCTCTAGCGCGTGCTATCGCTGTTCACTTTGGTAGAGATGGGAAATCCTGCTTACAAAACGACCTGAGCACCTCAGTCACGGAGAACGTTGAGCTGCATGTTGGGAACTAAATGAGAGGGGCCACAGACGGTTCTCTGATGAAGGGAGAGGGGAGACCACCTCTTGTTTCTCCAGGCTCGCACCACTAGTGCGAGCGGCGCAATTTTCTTCTGGTCATGATGTGGAACTACTTCACACGCCACAGAAATGATTGGCTGTGTCAGCTACAAATCTTTCCTGATACCAATAAAATTGCCCTGAATGCAAGCAAGACTCCATTTGTTATTTTGTGCGCAAAACGAAGCCTTCCAATACAGGCACCGAGTTGAAAATAAAAAAA
Organism: Haemaphysalis longicornis; assembly: GCF_048455015.1. Classification (NCBI taxonomy): domain Eukaryota; kingdom Metazoa; phylum Arthropoda; class Arachnida; order Ixodida; family Ixodidae; genus Haemaphysalis; species Haemaphysalis longicornis. Next base: position 191,158,808 of record NW_027526385.1, on the reverse strand, counting down.
AAACATCGAGTTGAGTACATTCCTCCCAATGCCTAAGAGTCCGCTTTACGGCTGACTTGTTAACACCGAAGTGATTTCTCAAATCGTAGTTTTTTCTGTCCGCAGTTAAAAATATCATGAAAATGCCGAGCTCACGCCAGAAAGGCCGTGTCTTGCGGCGACCTCCAGTCAGTTAAATGAACCAAGAAAATGCCCACGCTCGTGTCTTCATGCCTCGCCGCGACCGCCCAGTGCCCCCGGGGCAGGCTCGTTGAGCTAAGCATACCCACCAATAGAGATCGCTTAATATTTCGACGACCACCCGGCAGTTAAAAAATTAAAAACTGCCAACCGCTCGCGTGTGCGTGCCTAGTGGCGACCACCCACCGTCCCTGGCTTACGTTTGTCAAGCCAAGCATACCCACTTAGGAAGATTGGCTAAGATTGGCCAAAAAAGCTCCAGCATTCGCCGTAATTCTGGCAGAACTCGCGCGGAACGAGAAAGACATGTCTTACATCAATGATGTGACATTCATCACGTGACATCTATTATGTGATAACGAGAAAGAGACATCATGTGACATGAAATAATTATCACTTTCCAAAAACTTAAGAAAGCTAGCACTTATAGCAAAAATGAAGGTCGTTGCTGCATCAAAGAAGAAATTCGGCTGCAATCGTGAACTTCGTGTCGCGATGGCCGCGGAGGTAGCCTACAGCTTCGCTAACTTCAGATCTTACGCGCTAGTGTGCGCTTTCTTTATTTTTTCAGTTGTCACCATGTAAGCAGCTTGGGTATTAAGATATCAAAGTGTGTTCGCTTGATTCACCAATTACAATATCTTACCCCAGAAGGTAGTAAATCAGCTGTACTTTCCTTTAATTGAACGCTATCTTGTGTACTGCCGTTTATTTGGGCTACTGGTAATAAAAAAAATGAGCTCACCTCTTTTCACTACAACAGAAATCTAAATATGTTATTTTTTCGCGCAGCTCCCTCATAAAAGACCTATTTTATTCAGTGAAGGTTACCATTTTATGACCTGTATCAGCTCTCCTTATCAATTTGAATTTATGAACACACCAAACATGGCTTTACCTTATTGTACTACCAATATTTACGTAGGGATGCTACTTACAACGTGCTTACCAATGTGCTAGGTGGGTTCCAGTCAACAACAAATTTCGGTGATCAAATAATTGATAACCAGTTAGTAGGTGTGTGTAACCATTATTCTCTTCTAATTGAATACGCTAAATAGGTTCATCGATTCACATGTCTCAAAAAAGTGAAACTACTGCTGTTTTAAACGCAAGAAGCACGTAGTGCTCTCACTTCTATGAAAGACTGACTTTATACGCACGACGTCGTGTAGTCTGGCGGGAGCCATTATACGCACGACGCGACTATAGCGCCAACGCGGCAGTTGCTGAAAACTGAAAGCGCCCTCAAATAACGGGTTGGCGGGTTCCCTAAGCCCCTTGGCGGCTTCGACGGAGGCGGCATGACATTCGAAGTTGGGGCGCGATTTAGTTGCTTTAGCGATTTCGATCCCGCCATTGAGAATTTCAGCTCCGGAACAACTCCTTTTTCGTAGTGAAAGCTACAAAAACAGTGGACGTCGTCCATTCGCGGCTAAGTGTACGACTTGAACGACTGCAAAAGAAACTGAAGTACACAAACGCGACAACAGACTCTGACATCACGATAACAGAATCGGACAATAGACTAGGAAATCGCCGTGAGTTATTATTTTCCGAACGATCGGTGCAGTTTGTTGTTGAGTGTCGCGGTTGGTCGCGTGACTGTTATGTTACACACTGATACTTCTACGCATGCCGTTTTGTTTTAGCGTCCGGAATAAACTGCTTCTTTCTGTTTCTTGCGTGTCGGCGTCATATCGTCGAGGGAGGTCAGGCTCGCGAACCCTTCGCACATGAAGGAAGTTCCTTCGCGACGTATACATAAACCAAGCAGTTCTTGGAACGTTCAGTGCACATTTGGTTTCTAACTTTTAGTGTACGTCAATGGCTAATGCCCAAAGCAAACATGAAAGCTGTTATCATTGCTCCACACATGTGGATGTGCTTGAAATGAAATGTCGTGGGTATTCATTTCGAAATGGTGAAAATTGGCTTGCATGTGGCCACTGAAATCCGTTTAAGAATAAAATGAATTGGGGGTGCATCTGACTTCGTTTTTTAATAATTTGTTGCAACTGAATTTGAACCTGTAACTTTCTTAATGCGCGTGAGTAGAACAATTTGCCGCAGTGTTTAAGCTATCGGTGAACGTAATCCTCCATATACGTGATAATTCTAAATGTAGGACAGGTGCTTCCACCCCGCAGTATTAATTCGGAGGCTGGTTAAGAGCACCGCCATCCGTTAGGGTTCGATGCGATCGCAACCCGAGCGCTTCTCAACTGCATTGACTATGCAGATTTTAAGCCGAGATAAAAAATGCGTGAAAATTATAACCTAGGTTATCTTTAGGTAGCTGAACGTTATTCAAGAGCCCCAAATTTCCCATCGGTCGGTCTGTCAAGGACGTAATGTGACACAGAGCATGTTAAATAAGTCGCATAGCTGCAATCGTAGGTGAAATAAATGCATTATCCGGTTCTATGTCGTGCTTTGTATCCGTAACATCAGCTGTGATTTTTTTCATTGCAATACGGAGCGCAAAAGCTAATCGAAAACCCATTTCGAGGAGCGTTGTACGGTTGTCATTTGAACCATCCGCTTCGCGACCCATGATGCGACGGAAAAGGGCGATAGAGACGCTTGGAAACAGCGCGGCGCCGGTTGCTTTGGCTGCCTCGTTGGCGCGTCAGTCACGTCGTGCGTATAGTGGTTTCCGCCAGACCACACGACGTCGTGCGTATAAAGTCAGTCTCTATGAAAACCGCGGTCATTCGTGCGTGCCAACGTACGTAATTTCCATTAATGCCAGGACAGCTCATAGTTTGTGATAATAATTTTCTATTTACCGTCTGTGTAACGTATTTTTTTCCTCTTAGCGCTGCTTAATATTGTTATCGTGTGGTGTTCTTATTTCAACTTTTTGTTATGAGGTCTGGTTGTTATTGAACTTGACATGTGTCACTGGATTCTGCTTGCACGAAGTATTGTACATGTCTTACATTTTTTGTAGTTATTCAGCCATGTTGCGGTTGTATACACTTTGGTTGCTGGCTTTGTCAGGGGACAAAAAAATTAAGAAAGCTCGCAATAGCGCTTAAGACTTCAAGGTACCGAAGCTGTACGCAACCTCGACGACCATAAAGAAGGTTAATGTTCACAATTGCAGCCGATTTCCTTCTTCTTAGCTGCCGCAACGACCTTTGCTCTATCATTGTTGCTATAAAAGTGAGCTTCCTTTAGTTTTGTGGAAGTGATATTGATTCGTTCCGAGCAAGGGTTTTTCGTTCCGAGCAAGTGTTGCCACGATTACGGGGAACGCTGGAGTTGTATTTTTTTGGCCAGTCGGCCAATTATCCTAAGTGGGTATGCTTGGCTTTACAAACATGCGCTAGAAACGATTGGCGGTCACCGCGAGGCGCGCACATACGAGCCTAGGCATTTTTGGTTTTAGTTACCTGCCAGGCGGAGATTCCACCGCCAGGGGGCCACGCCGAACATGCGCACCTTGCATGGGCTCCGGCTTCTTCGACCGTTCTTGGCTTTCCAAGGGCACGTCAAACGCTTAAATAGTTATCAGCGGCTTCCCACCGGCACGCCGGTCACGTTGACACCACCCACGTTGACCTCGGTCCACATATTCGGCCAAAATCACCAGCGGAATAACTGACCCCGCCGGCGGCCACCGCTAGGCCTACTGCCGCCCAGCTGGGCGCCGCCGCCGCCGCCGCCACCGCGCTGGTTCTCCCGGCGCAGAACCACCACCCAGCTGCCACCATGCATCCGGCACAGATCAACACCGCACCTGCCGCCACGCACATGGCTACGGAAACCGCGATGGAGTTCGACACTCTCAGCGGACGCACAATCCCGCCACCAGGCCCCTGGAAGCAGATTCTACGAGAGCGCCGAAACCTCAAACAACAAGCAGTGCCGCCCACATCCGCGTTTCCTGTGCCATGCACCCAACAAACCACTCCAAGAAGCACACCGACGCCACGGCTACCTGATAAAAACTATAAAGGGATATACCGACCACGCACAGGACTTGGTGTAGCTGCCTATAATGGCCGACAAATGACCCAAAGCATACAACAGGCAAGTAAAATCCCGGAACACGTGTTCAACGCTTATGTAACGATAGAACCACAAGCGTTGGAAAATTTAATTGTCGGGAGCACGCCCGATGAAAACTGCGCCAAGGCACTTTCTGAAGTTAATACACTGCAGCTTGGTGCAGCAGCCTACGAAGTGCTACCCTACCTAAAGCCACCTCCAGGTACGGTTCGTGGAGGGATTCATGGATTGGACCAGGGCACCACGACGGAACAGTTACCCTACATTCTTGCATCCAATGGACCCCGTATACTGCATGCACGAATGTTGGGCACCTCCTCCTCTGCCGTCGTAACTTTTGAAGGACCACATGTAACTTTCTACATCAAGGCCTACGGTCTCTTCACGCGATGCCGCCCGTATCGACAAACTTTGCAGTGCTGTTCTCTGTGTGGTGAACTTGGACACATACAGGACGTTTGTCCTAACCCTGATGCGCCTGTATGCGCCCAGTGCCACGCCAGAAACCCCACACCTGGTCATGAGTGTACACCTACTTGCCAACTCTGCGGCCTAGATCACCATACAGCCAGCAAGGACTGCCGCAGAAAACTCCGCCCTCCGCCTCCACCTGCCCGGGTCCGGGAACGAGCATCCGCCAAGCAGCAGACCTTCCATAACCCGCCGGATCGTCAAACCCAGTCAATGCCTTAACCACAGAACGTTCATTGCCCAGCCCAAACCCAGGTGAGCTGGTCAGCTGTTGTCACCTCACAGCCCACTACTCTGGACCAATTCCCCTCCCTGCCCACACACCCCAACCAACCCCCTGCCTCCGTTACCGACACCCGCATCTGCACATTTGAAGAAGAAAACGCGCGCCTACGCCAACAGCTGGAAGCTACGGAAAAGCGTACTGCCACCTTAAAACAGCGCATTCACGAGCTGATAACTAAAATAGAACTCTTGACTTTACCACGTCAAGAATTCACAGCAGCACCCTCTGCACCGCAAGTACCCATACCCACAATCGCTGCTAACATGCAAGGCCCCTTCCTTCCCTCTGCGGATGTAGGACGCATAGAAACACTTATACGTGAAATGGGCAACCAGTTCAACAGCTGTTTTGCTGCCCTAGAAGAACGCCTAGTCGCCATTGAAGAAACGGAACGCCAAGCCCATAAAAAGCCCAAACAACACACCGCTCCCCAAGGCCCCAACAACGCAACCCCTAACCTCCCATCCGACGATGACACCTTCTAATCCACCTATGCACAACTCAACGCCTCCGTCCTCGCTACTTGTATGGCAATGGAACTGTCGATCTTACCGAAGCAAGCAAGCCTCACTCCTTCCACTTACACAGCCAAATTCACCTGACATCATTGCCCTACAAGAAACTGACACCGACCACATTGTATTACGAGGATACACAGCATACACCACAGACCCCAAATCCAGAACGGCTATCCTAGTCCAAGCTTCCCAAACGGCACAGCCACATACCCTTCCCACCACAATAAACTACACATTCATCGAACTGCTGCCCCGCCGGAAGTCTCATACCAGCCTTTACATTCTAAATATGTACAGCTCACCCACCTCATCCCTCTCTGGAATTGACCGACTACTAAAACACGTACGCCAACGCACCAAAGGACATAAACTCGTTGTCCTCGGAGACTTCAATGCTCCGCACACAGCTTGAGGTTATCTGAAAAATAACCGGAAAGGAACTCGGCTTCAAGAAGCCGCTCAACAAAATAATCTCTACCTCTGCAATACCTACGGCACCCCCACCCGCATCGGCAACAGTGATTCAAGAGACACCTCCCCTGACCTCACGTTCACCTATAACATCAACGATGCCACGTGGTCCTGCCTGGAAGAAACCTTAGGCAGCGATCACTACATCATCCAACTTCAAATCCCACCCCGCAAAAACAATCAGCAGCGAATCGGCACGGCCAGACTGACAGACTGGAAAAAAGTTCGTGAAAACTGCGCCACCGATCCCATCGACGATATAGAAGAATGCACCGCACAGCTCCTCACAGAAGCCTCGAAACATACCAAAGAGTTAGCGCTAACTGAAGATAACCCAGCTATTGATGCCCACCTGTTACACCTCTGGGAAGCCCGAAATGGACTCCTTAAACGATGGAGAAAATGCAAGACAAACCGTAAGCTCCGGATTCAGATCGCCAAACTCACGGTCGAAGCAGAAACTTACGCTCGTAAATTAAGTCAACAAAACTGGTCGGCGTTTTGCAATAAATTTCAAAGAACCCTGGGAACCCGTCGCACCTGGCATCTTCTCCGCTCCCTCATGGGAACAAAAGAATTCAAATCGACGACGGCGCATCAACTACGTAGACTGATACGCAACCATCCGGGCACTGAGCAAGACCTCATACAAGAACTAGAGAAACCCCTCAAAGCAACATCGGCAAACCAAACGCAACTTATCCCACCATACACCGATACCCCCAATCTAGAGTTAGATGAACCTTTTTCAATAGCCGAAATGGAAGCCGCAGTGCGTAACCTCACAAGAAACACCACCCCAGGAAAAGACAAAATTCCGAACAAACTACTTCGCAACCTCGACCCAATAGCCCTCAAAAGCCTACTACAGTACATCAACAATCAATGGACATCTGGCTCCCTACCACCACAATGGAAACACGCAGAAATAACCCTCATACCTAAGCCGGGAAAACCTTTGAATACAAAAAATTTGCGGCCCAGTTAATTAACCTCATCTGTTGGAAAACTCCTAGAACACATGGTCCACAACCAACTTTCACCCCACATAGAGGACAACGGTTACTTCCCGAATACGATGTATGGATTCCGCTCACATCTCTCACCCCAAGATGTTCTACCTCAACTGAAAGAAGATATCAATTGACAAACTTACCAATCCCCACAAATTCTCGATCCTGGCTCTAGACATCAAAGGAGCATTTGACAACATCACTCATCAAGCAATCCTACAAGGTCTCGCCTTTACTAACTGCGGCCAACGGCTCTACGACTACGTTGCCTCATTCCTAACCAATTGCACTGCAACAGTGGGAATCGGGCACCTCCGTTCCGACGTTTTCCAAACTATGCCTAAAGGAACCCCCCAAGGTGCAGTGATATCTCCATTACTGTTCAACATCGGCATGAAAGATCTACCTCCTCTGTTGACAACTATCCCCAACCTGCGACACGCCTTATACGCCGACGATCTGACACTCTGGACTCCTACGGGCTCCATAGGTGACCAACAAGACGGCCTCCAAAGTGCCATCCAAGTAGTACAACAATACTTGCAAGCCCGAGGGTTGGAATGTGCCCCCGAAAAATCCGCCTTACTTACACTGTGTAAACGAACACCTAAACAGCGGGCCAACTCTATACCGGATCCTGAACTCAGCATCAATAATCAAAGCGTTCTTAACGTCCCCCACCTCCGAATTCTGGGGCTCACTATTCCCAAAGACGGGTCGGGTGCCCGAACAATTTTGCCACTCCAACGTACTCTCTCACAATTAATGCATCTTATCCATCGAGTTTCTCACAGAAGATTTGGCCTCCAAGAATCAGATACTCTGCGCATAATCCAAGCCATCCTTATCAGCCGGATTGCATACAGTGCTCCTATCCTAGCCCTGAAACCCTCCGAACAAAACAAACTGAACACCGCGATACGGCAAGCCTACAAAACCGCACTAGGATTGCCCCCTAAAACGGCAACAAGCAAGTTACTACAACTGGGCGTCCACAATACGTGGGAAGAAATCCAAGAAGCGCACCGAATTTCTCAATTAACACGCCTCTAACTCACCACCACGGGAAGAGCGACCCTCTGCAAAATAGGGTATTCGACCCCACAACAACAAGACGAGAAGACACGCATCCCCGGACCAATTCAACAACACATCAGAGTGGCTCCAATCCCACGTAACATGCATCCGACCTATAACAAGGCACGACGAGCAGCAAGAGCACGAGCAATCCATGTGCAGTATGACCACCTCCCCTTCAGTCGCTATGCAGACGCCTCTTCATACCCCCACAAATCTGCGCACGCTGCCACTGTGACCGACGCCAACAGAAAAGAGTTAACTGCAGTCACGACCATTACAAAATCTATAGAAACAGCCGAAGAAGTTGCTATCGCCCTAGCTGGTACCACTTGCGAAAACTACACAGTTATACTGACAGACTCCCAAGCTGCATGCCGCAATTTCTTGATCGGACGAATATCCCTACCAGCATTGGCTATACTAAAACAAATTAAGCGACTTCCTGAACTACAGATTGTCTGGTCACCTGGCCACGAAACCCTCAAAGGAAATGAGCCGGCACACGCCGCCGCCCGCGCGCATACACACCGGGCCGTTTCCAGAGAGGGTGACAAACTTCAAGATGGCGACATCCTCAAGCCCACGCCCCTGAGAAAACACGCCGATATACTCGTCCACTACCGGCGCGGGCGCCAACAATACCCAGCACCCCACCCACACCTATCTAGAACCGAAGGTACAATACTCCGGCGACTACAAACTCTTACCCCCCCCCAATACCCTACTCCATGGAATGTACCCCACCCTCTACCCCGCATCTTGCAAATACTGCCCCCATCCTGGCACCTTATACCATCTAGTATGGGGGTGTCAACAAACCCCGTCCCTTACTCCCAATCCCCAACCTACTGACGAGCAGTGGGTGGCACAACTGACCAGCTCCGACCTCTCCTCCCAGCGTAGCCTAGTAGAGATGGCCCGGTTGGCCAGTGCAGGCCAGGGTATCCCGGACTAGAGAAAACCTCCTACCAGGCGGGTGCCCAGACAGCAGCACCTAAGGCTCGCATAAATAAAGTTTATTCCTCCTCCTCCTCCTGCCAGGCGGTCGCCGCGAGTCCCGCGCGCACGTGCGCGCGCTCGGCATTTTTTCTGTATTTTTAAAGGCAGACGCGAAAAATTGCGATTTTCTTACCACTTTCGCTGTTAAAAAGTGTGCTCAAGCCCTGTCTCGTGGAAAATTTACTTCACTGCATTCATGCCCGTTATAAACTATCTGTTTATCTAAACAGATTAACTTCTATTTCTTTTACACCTCCTTAACCACAGCATTTTAGCTTTCGTAGAACCATGTGGAAACCTTTTGGGGCTACAGGTAAATGTTTTTCAAGCGAAGAGAGTTTTCATCGCACAATCCGTTTCGCTCGTATTACCCGACAGAGAAAAAGGGAAAAGATATATGGGCCCCCAACAAAGACTATTCTGTTTTAATAAAGGTATTCCGATCACCGGGGCATATGAGATAAAAACCACATAGTTAATTACTTTATGGAAAGTAAAAAGAGTCACTAGGTTACGCAATACTAGCGCCTAAAGTAGAAAAGACAGGTGTGCTGACAGTGCAGACACACGAACACTAGTAATTGCATGGAAATCCGCGTCGAGCTTTTTTTTTTGTTCATTGTTTCAAGATTTTAAGATATTGACTCCAAATATTTCCAAGAGCACGGCATATTCAGCTGGCGATTCAAAAGCAGCATGTTTCTTGTTGACTTGAACCTAGTACAGTCTTTTGTCGCTGGTGCCTGGCAGGCAATACCCGGCGCGGAATATTTTGGCGGGTCTTGTTCGCATCAGCTATTGTTATCAACACTGATATGCCTGAGTCTTCAACGTGTTTATACGTCCTAGCAAACCTTGAACGCCGTGTTCGCGGGCGCAGATACCTAGCACAGCTGGAGCTTTTGCTCGCTACCACAAGGCTAAACGTAGTCAATATCCATCTGCGGGATTTTGGTACAAATGCAAAGATACACAAGAGCAGGCCCTTGTCTTCTGAAGAACGATTGGTTGAGATCGGCCCCCATTGTATTTAGGCAACGCAAAAAACAGCTTTCGGCAGTACCGGAGAATAAAGGTGTAATCCACTATCTCTACCTGCTGTTGCGGCATTTTGATTCTCACAAATACATGGGTCCAATAAACAGGATTTTTTGAAACGGTCCATCTTTTTTTTTAGAAAAAGCTTTAAAAAAGTGATATTCTCATGCATGTCATAGAAATAGACAATATGTGGTGGCGTGGTTGAATTTATTACAGTAAGCGCTATTCATTAGCTTTCGATATTTTCTGGTTGTTTCAAAGCGCAGGGGTAAAGGTGACGGTAGAATGCAACGGCAAGATAACATAGTTTGTCTCATGCGGAAGTACCCTTCTATATAATTTCCCTACCCCTCAATAATAATTATCTTAAATTACGTTCAACTGAAATAAAATGAGAATAAAATGGACTGTATTCTAGACCTTTTCGTCTGGTAGTGAGATGATTGGTTTTTGTCACCTTCTTGACTTCAGGGAACTGCGTCGCTAGTGACTATACACCCAACGTTACTTGTTAAGACATAGTTTAGACAGAGTCCTTCAATGCTTTACTGGTCACGAAACTTCGGCGCTCGCTTCATATAGGGACCGCGCGCGCCACTACAGGCGCTACCGCCGCACGAAGGTCATCCAGCCGCCGCGCGTGCGGTGTATTGGCCAGCTCTTGGCGTGCAAACGCTCGCTGCTTTTGGTGTCTGCGCTCTGATTAAGTGTGTTTTTTTTCGCAGTAGTTAGCGATGAATAGTCCAGTTATTGTGTTTATCACCTGCCTTCAATTGGGTTTTATTTTTCGAAGTAACCGTAGACTTCGGCCGCGAACGGCAACGGCCTCTGTGTGCTCTGGAACAAGCGCTGCGCCATCGTGTTTACGGATTTTAAATCTATATTGCTTCTTTTCTTAAAGCAAAGTTGTAAATACCACACATACGGTAGCTGTGTAGTCACGAACTGCTGCGGGCCTATCGATAATACAATAAAAAAACTGAAAGAAGCCAAGTACGTGTCGTTCAGACTACGCTTAATGAATCCGTTGATTAATGCACACAACGCTAAAAGAGGTAGCCCAATAGTATTGTCGTTTCGATGAGTGGGTACATACTTGAGAACATCTAAAAACGCTGCAGAAACACGAAGGATCAAAACACGAAGAGATATATGTTGCACCATGTGCCTTTCTGCTTCCACGCTTTGCAATCCTTGCAAAATCAGGAAGCTAAAAAAGAACAATGAAACTTATTTTATCACACGCAACAAAAAAATTCAGTGTTACGAAGGGAGACAAAAGAGCTTGGTCCAGCGTACAGTGGTGATCTCGCTAAGGGTGAACACGGGAGCGCGTGGCCGTCGGTACTATCAGAGCAGCCTACCGTGCCCAGCGCGAACCATCACGCATGCGCTGTGCGTGCCTAGCGAGACTGCCTTCAGCACGCGCACAGCGTCATCGCAGCGTCTGCGTGTCGTCTGCTATGTTTCTCGCGTGTGTAGCGGTGGAGCTGTCACCCAATGTGTGGATGAAAGGAAACTAGAATCCACATAAAAAATGTTTCCGTGTGAGCGGTAATTCGCTCTTTAGCTCCAATACAATCGTTTCGGCACACCAGCGTAACTCGCCCACTTGTTTCAAACAGACTCAATCAAAACATCACGCAGATTTTAACAGCATTTTATTTTTGCAAGTGCTCACAAAAAGTCTTTGAAATGCACATTGGAGCACGCAATTCAAGGCTTTGAAGGTTGTCATTCAAAGGTGGCGCAGGCGCTACGACGTTCATTCAATATACTGAGAAAACTATCATACTTTATATTTTTATATTTGGGCGTTTTCATGCAAAAATCCAGGAATCGCGGATCAAAGCAAGGTACCATTAGCAGACGAGACGCAACATAGCAGACAACGAGCAGGCGCTCCAATGACGCGATGCGCGCGCTGAAAGCAAAATATCGCTCGGCACGCACAGCGCACGCGTGATAGTTCGCGCTGGGCACGGTAGGCTGCTCTGATAGTAGAGAGTTTTAGCATAGCGTGCTCCGTCCGCTAACGCTACGGCGGCGGGTAGCGGGACGCGGCTGGGGAGAGCAAATTCGTCACGGTGGGGTGGATTAGTTCCGCGCGGCCTGCATTCGCCATGCCCGCTCTTTCCCTCCGTTGAGGGGCAACCTCCTCGCACTCCCCCCGCGCGCATGCGCAGTCCGGTCCCGCTACCCGCTAACCTTAGCGTAGCGTACGGGAGCCGCTATGCTAAAACTCTCTAGTACCGGCGGCCACGCGCTCCGGCGTTCACCCTTAGCGAGATCACCACTGTACAAAAATTTATTTTTTCGCGCTGCGATGCGCAGCACACGGCGGAAACAGAATATTGCCACGCAGCCAAGAACGACGCAAAGCTTTTGTGAACGCAGCGAGCTAGCGATCTCCTGCACTACAAAAGACTAGAATGAAACACAAACGTCGAAGAAGCAGTCCGCAGTGTGACGTGAACAGATGAACGTCGATAAAGTGAGTTGCGCGGCGTTTGCTATGCATGCATTACTCTTGGAACGTTATTAATTTCATATCCATAGAAATAGGATCAAGAACACTGTCGAAGAAACAAAAAATCAAGTTAGCGACAAGTTGACACCCTTTCCATATCAAACAATATTGCCCGACGGGACGTACGACAAAAAGAGCAAAAGGGCGCTCCGGTTCAAACGCAAAATAAGAAACCGGAATCGGCCACGCGCGGTTACAAAACAAACAAAACGAACCCTAAAGGATAGTTCGCGTAAATATGAAAAGTAAAAGCACAAGGACGTCCCAAAGCTTTTCTTACACGCGAGCCTCGGCGCAAGGTAATACAAGTTTGCAAACAGGTAATGAAGCACCGCTACAACCTGACTGATATGACAAAAATCCGGCTTTAAGTTAGCCTTGTACAATTCTAGGTCCACGATGCTCTCAAAAGGGTAAATTGCTTTTTTCATTCTCACACACAGTGCATTTCCACACACTGTCACACACTTTTAATCGAAGCTGAAATCTCCCGTTGCTTGCCTTGGAATGACGCGCCTTCATTTCTCACGCAGCTCCCCCGTCGCTCGGTCAACAGAACAAGGAAGCATTTTCTGTGGTATCATTGTACAAGGAACGACATCCCGGGACGCAACACAGGTTCGGCATCGTCGTTGCACTACTTAAGTCGCATCACAAGAGCGCGATATGCACGTTACATTTTTTTCCCGCACAAAACAAACACAACTCGCCGCGGCTCCGCCGTTCGAGCCAGCGCACCGCCCGAGGAGTGACCTCAGTGAGAGGGTGACGCCACCGCGCGGCGGCCAAACGCAGCATATGAAGCTCTCCCATTGAGTTACGGAGCAGTTTCGTGACCAGTAAAGCATTGAAGGACTCTGGTTTAGACCACGGAGCAAGATAAACAGGAGCGCCGACTTCGCTCTCTCCGGCGGGCTCTTAATGTCCATAACTCGCGGAGCACAATGTAGATGGCGCAGCGAAAGGGACCTTAGCCGGCGGCGGCTAAGCGGCCGGCGTTCCCCGTGCGCCGGCGGGCGAGTTGGCGGAACGCATTCCGTCGGCTCTGTCGTCTGCTTCGGCGACGATAGTTTTGGGCACGGACTGCTTTGGGCCTGCTTTGGCGCCGCTTCGCGTTCATTGCGCGCCTCCTTCTCACAGTTGATTAACTTGTTCGACAGCACCTTCCGGGTAACCCGGACCCGAAGGAATTGAGTGGCCGTATGGTTTCCATGGCGGGAAAACAAAATATAGAGACCACATACAAACATATGGCTGCTATACAAACACTACCTTTGGCGCGGTGCTTGCCGAAAATGTGGCTCCGTTTTGTAAATTTGGGAATACCAATTTGGCTCTGTTTTAACAGGTTTTACAAAAGGCGAAAGGAGTAACTGGTTCTGATCACTGGCGATTATAAAAGTTCCCTCAGCTTTCTCGCAGTTCTGCAACTTGCGTCCAAAACAGAGTGCGCCTAGAACACGGGCCGGCACTTACACGCTCATCAGAAAAGAACAGAAATGCCATAACATCACCCGCGACTGCCCGCGACGTAGCAATCTGCTCAAGATCAAGTCCCTGACAGGGCGGTCTTTTCACAAGCCTTCATTTCGCGATAACTCGCCGAAAGAAAAGGTTTAACGAGCCGGTTGTTTTGCTGGTCAGTCGCTTAACAAAAAAAAAAAACGCCAGGAACCCCGGTAGGCCAAAAAATTGCAGCCATACAAATCGCAGCATTTTATTTGGAGACGGCGGTGTTATCGACGAGATAACACGACCGTAGAGCGACAGTGAACATCGGGCGGTAAGTTGCGGCATGAGTTAAAATGAAGTATGCGTTTGATATTCTTGGGTTCCTTATCAAGCTGACAGTGTTTTTGTACAGTTGATACAACAGGGCAGCCGTCCAATTCAGTCATTGGCACAGAAATGTGCATCATTGCCGTTTGCAGATGGAGTCTCCGGGCGACCCTCGTAAGCGTTGTTCGTGCGCAGAAGCAGCATAAATAATTAAGCACGCGGCCGGAGAGCGGGATAACAACAGAAGGTAACCTTTGTGCTGCATCGATTCGTCGTAAGCAGAATCACGCTACACTATGTTGTGGCGTTCCATATTACTCTTGCTCATTCTTTGGTGCTTCTGAAGTCGTCGTCGTTCAGTTGCGTCTTACATGTGCTGGGTTAGTACAATATTTTTAGTGGATATTCATAATGTCAGACTAAACGTTCCGGGAATAAGCGATCGCCATGTATGCGGCGGCGTGCGCTTATCTGCGCCGTCTATTGCGGCCGCGCACGGGTGGTCAAATTCCGCGCGTGCAGGCATGCCTCCTGCATAGTAGGACAGGCATAAGACAGACGTCGCTGCGCAAGAAAAGATGCCTCTGGGGGGAGCGAAGAAGGGAAGAGCCATGTACAGAGGCACAGCGACGAGAGGGCGAACGAAGGAGGAAGAGAGCAAAGGGAAAGCTGGGCGGCCGGCGGCGCGTGGACATTATCGGCCCGAGCAAAAGATTTTTTCTGGGTCACAGTCGGCGCTCCTCTTTATATCTTGCTCCGTGGTTTAGACATATAAGAATGATGGCTGTATTATGCGGCGTAAACGTGATAGATCGTGAGTGGAATTCTTTGAAAATTACCTCAAGCTAAAACCTCGGCGACCAGAGGATAGATTTGACGTATTTGCCACCTGAGAACGTTGAAGAAAAAACGCTAGCTGCAACCTTCTAAGCTTGCCAATGAAAACGTGAGTGAGGGCCAAGCTGACCCCTAGTCCACCTTGTTTTCTACAAAACTGATCCAACAAATTGGTTTAATGTAGGCCACAGGCAATTATGTAAAACTGACATTTGAAGTTGCTGTCTATAAGAGAAATGTGACTTCTACGCACGTAAAAAGCAGGGGCTAACAGGAGAATACGTTACTAACTCTCATGGTGCAAATATCCTAAATGTTGACCATACGATATTTTGTGAGACTATAGGTTGGGTTTAGGTTTGCACATTATATTAAAGGCACCTGGTAGTAATCCTTAAAGTATGCTTAAATATTCTATTTCTACTGGTGCGTATAAATCATTCCAGTGGTAATTTTCTGAGAAATGATATGTCTATCCGTGTACCCTGCTTCAATTCGATCGAATTATATTCTTCTTTATTCGAAAGAAATAAAGTAAGCTCGGGGATCACGCGCCCAAATATTTTTTAACCTTAAGGATATTTTAAGCGCATTGCACTAATTTTAAAATTATTGCGTTCATAAACACATGCTAACAAATTCTGTCTCTATATGGCGAAAGAATAAATATCGGCATTTCATGCAACTTGATGTCGCACGGCCCCCTTGAAGAATTTGGAATATACTTCAGGACAAGGAGTAAGAAAATGAAGTCTCCTTTCAATAAGGAGCCCATATTTATCATAGAAATACTATACAAAATGCTTGAACAGATAATGTTGTCTCGCCGTATCCACCCTTGAAACAAAATTTATTTTTCTGCTACGCATTATAAAACTGCTGAAAGCAATTTCCTCTCGAAACACAACAGCCATTTTCGTCCTCAACCTTCAAGTTACCCCCTACCACAGCAGCGCCAGAGATTGCTTGGCCTGGGCTTTCACAAAGGCTTCTGAAAAAGTCTCACATCGTCTGATTCATCTGAAGTTTATGAAGTGCGGTCTTGCATTAACAAAATAAAATAGACTCAATGCACCCTAGCACAGCGAGATGAAACGGACTGCGCTAAAGACAAACCTTCATCTTCAACTAAACAGCCTTTATCACTATGTTTACAGATACTTGTTCAGGAATAAGGGAACCATCAAAGTTAATTTCGCCTTAGCTTCAAAATTCGCAAGTATTTATCAGAAAATATTTTCCTGGCCCGTATTGTCGAAGCCTTATGTCAGAATAAAATCAGCCTACACATTACTAAAGTGTAGGCCAAGAACAGAAATTCATAATTTTAGTAAAAACAATATGAAAATTTGTTAAATAATGAATGTAACCAAGGTCAAACAATATTTTCCACAGGTTAGCTATAGCCTAAAATACGTCTCGTTTGTTGCTTAGCACGGTACGCAATAATGACTTCTCTAACAGTTACCATTGGGGTAGTGCTTCTGCTAATAGAATTGAACGATTCTGCAGCGCTTTGCAGAGCTTCACTGAATACTATAGTGAGCGTACAGCAAAAACATGCTTAAGATGTTGGATGTACATCTGTACTGGCGGTTTTAGCTGCAGCGATCAACATTCTCGTGTGCCAGGCTCCTTACGTTTTTAATTGTATTTTGTTTTAAAGCCTACTTCCAATGTTGCACAGCGTTCGCGGAAGTAGACACTTTACAGTTGTCGCAGTGCAAATACACCTGACCGGAGAATCCCGTCCAGTGTCCCCTAAAAAATTGTCATCATTTTTTAATTTTGTGTCGCTTTGTTGAATCTGCTACTGCAAATGGAAAGCGTCTAGTCAGGCTTCCTAGCAGCCCGTATGCACTCTTAGAGTAAATGTCCTTTGGTGTTTTTGTAATTGGCATGCTCAGATTTCTCCTCTAAGCCTCCAGTGGTTAGGTTGGGTGATTGGCATAATAATGAGTGATTGGCGTAATAGCGCTTTGCCATTTCTGTGATTAGCGTGCCGAAATTACTCCCGTAGGTCCCATTCTTATATGAACAATTTCCTGTTGGTTGAATGCCACACAAAATTATCTAGGAAGGAAAATTTGACACCAACCTCAATGCAGCTGTACTGCTACAAAGGATGTCAGCAAAAACGGAGTTGAAAATTTGTCCTGGTCAAAGATCAAGGTCAGAGATCAACGTCAAAGTTTTCTCCTAAGAAACCTAATTCATTTTGGAAATCTCCCCTAAATCTGGTCGATTAACAAAATGTTTTGCGCAACTTGGTTCAGTTTTGTCTCTTTTTGGGCGAGTTGGTTCCTATTAGGGGAATAAGATTTAGCGCAGCAAATGATAAGGACGGCGAATGGACAGGATAGCGCCCGTCGTGTGGGTTCGGCGTGCTTGCCTTTTGCTGCAATAAATCTTATTTCCCTAAAATTATCGGTTACCTTTATTGAGCTGTATCCATGGATCTGCCTGGTACACGGTTAACGTGTTCGACCGTGATTTATTTCTTAGCGAGATAAAGTTGCCTAATCGAGTACGTCCAATGTTGTTTTATTTACCAGTACTTTGAATGAATGAATGAATTTATTGTAAACAAGGAAAGGAAAGACCACCAGCAGGCGTAGTTTGTTTCACCTAAGAGTGGACACCGGAACGCCTGCTGGTGTGGGGAATGGGGAAAACAGTTGTACAGGGAAGGGAGGAAACTTTTGGCAGCAGCCGTTTTCGGGACAATCACTCCAACACGCGGAAACCATACCACTGATTTCATGTATTGGGGAATTTATGCTTCCGGAATAAAAACTTACGCAGGGTTTGGTGTCAACCACAAAAAATATTCGGCAAAAACGGCATACGTATCTGGTTATAAGGCGTTCTTCAGTGTTCAACAGAGGCAATGAACTACATTGTAAGAGTGCAACACTTTGGTTGCCTTCAAAGTGTACACACAGGCATCGCGGCACAGGTAGAGATTTTGTGTAATGAACTCTCGTTGTTCTTCTACCAAAAGCAACTGATTCATAGAATAGAATTTGTAGCTTGGTACATTCTCCGTGACGTACCAAGCTACAGCGCTTTCTCCTCTACAAAGTTGCGGATAAGTGGTATTCTGTAGGCATCCCTGTGCTAGACTAATACCAGCACCGGTCGCGAATTTTATGCTTACGCCTAATGGTTAGGCCTAGCGTAACAGCGCTCATTGAGAGCGTTTTGTAATTTGCGGCGAATGCAACGTTAAACTTCAAAGATGGATACCTAACATTCGATACCTTTAGCATAAAAAAGTGAGCGTTTATTCGTGCCAAGACAAGCCATACTTGTACTAGTCCGAAGTGCAGGTACTGGTTGATGACCTAGGCGTCGAAGAGTGACAATGGCCCCAACGGCGGCGCGCCAAGTGCCAGCCGCGCTGCCCCCTCCGCTGCATGAACCTTTGCGCAAGCAAGTTATAAATTATAGATACGGGAAGGTTCACAAAAAAGGCTTAATAAAAGTTACTTCATCAATAAGACACAACCAAGAAGGCTTCAAAAATTGAGTGAATTTGGTAAAAGTGTCAATAGTAATTTCGCACTTCAACTTGTACGCTGAGCCATTCATAGGAGGTAGAATAACCTAGCAAAGCTGTTTTGGATTCATTGCGTTGCTCATGGTCGCTAAGCAAATACCTATTTACGGGATTGGAGTCTAGAGGAGTGCACAAAATTTCTGCGGCTTGGGGTGTCCGCGTGATTAGCCATAGAAGGTTGTGCTGTGGTTGATGGTCCACTAGAGTTTTGTTCAAATCATGTTTCATACACCAGGCTATCTGTAGGAGGTTCCGTGTCGCGACTACGCACGCCCGTACTCGCTCCGTATTCTAGACCAACGCCTTGCTAGAGTAGCCCCTGGTCAGTGTTATGACTGCACCGCAGACTTGTACTTGAAGCATTACAAGTAGTGAACTCTAGTAATCAGAACATTTTATATCAGTATTGGTCCGCCTCAATAAGTTTTGGAGGAGCAACTTTTTGTAATAAAAAAAAATAACGTTTAAGGCGGCCACCATATTCAAACATGATATCTCACACGAAAACGGTCATCCCTGGCCCGAAAACCCTCCTGCAAAACCCACCGACGCTCTTAACAAAAAGGGTAGTAAAAAGGTAATAGCGGGTTATACTTACCAACTCCTTACTAACATCATTACCCATCAGAAGGGTACGTAAGTCCTGCCACTAAGTATGGACCATAAATTATACGGTTACTAGTCTAGACTGTGCACTTAGTAGATGCTGTTTGTTTGATACTACCATTCATTGAAAGTAACAAAACTCTATGACTCATTGAAAATAATAACAACAGGACTTTTCCCACTAGACCTCACGATGCAAAAATTTTGCAAATTACGTATGCTGACTTGTGTATGCTCACACTGACATTCATTATGCCAAAATTGGATGCTTTGACAAGCAATGCTGTGACGAGTACGTGGTTAGTGTTCCAATATTAAATGCCACCACTTTTTTTAAGAGTGTACTACTACCCAAATTCACCTGACTTGGATACCAGCCAATACTGGGCTCCGGGAACTGCAAGGCGACACACATCCCAGCCCCAGCATTCACCTCCCGATCGTGCCCCACTTTTTCCGCCTCTGTTGAAGCCAAATAAGCCAGAGCCTGTAGCCTGTTTAGCTACAAAAAATTACTACTCTTTATCGCCTCTTTCGCCTCAAATACCCCGTCTGACCATCCCTCAGTGGCTTACACGGAGGAGTGACATTGGAGGGCCAAACATCTGCTATTCCGTCCTAATAGGGCTCTCCTTCATCCAACACCTTCGTCAGTATATCCCTCTGGAGCTATGCCCTTTGCCCATATGCGGGGATAAGGCTACAGCACAACTCACTCGTGGGCCTGTCAATATGAACTCTCCCTCAAAATTGGTCCTAGCTGTGGGAGGATGCTTTGAGCTGCTATAACCCGTAGGGACAGAAGACCATCATAGCCGCGGCTACCGAGTTCTCCGCAAAGCTCCTGCTGCCCGCTATCCCCTGCTTAAAGATGTTCTTTACTTAAGTTATTTTCTCTCTGTTTGCATCCTTTAATTGATTACAAAAAACCCGATAACGTCATTTTTAGACTAT
Organism: Haemaphysalis longicornis; assembly: GCF_048455015.1. NCBI lineage: Eukaryota > Metazoa > Arthropoda > Arachnida > Ixodida > Ixodidae > Haemaphysalis > Haemaphysalis longicornis. The sequence goes on along the minus strand of NW_027526385.1, from coordinate 191,138,461 downwards.
TGCTTGCGCAAGAATTCCTACGTATAATTTTTCAAAATCATTAAGCATGCTTTCTTAAGAATTAATACACTAACTGCTTCAACACGCTTTGGTTTCGTCTTTATCAGATACAAACACGGCTCTCGCCCCACCATGTCGGTCGCTTCGGTATCCGTCAGCCTATTTCAAAAATGATGATTTCAGTTCTAAAGAAATCAAAGCAGAGTTGTACTTTGAAATTTCACGTAGCACCGCGCAGCACTAAAATATTGTTTGAAGAAATCGAGGTGCCTACGTGGAGGTACCAGTGTTTGCAGCGTGAGCTCTGGAGAGCTGTGCTGCGCATGCATGAGGAGCAGTGACATCTCCTGGCGCACAGCTGGCGTGCCTGAGCCGCGGCCACCGTGACAGAATTCGATAGGATGGGATGTTGAATTGGATTGGATTGGATTGAAAATTGTTTTAGCAGCAGTAAGCATCATAATAAGCTAATCCTAAACAACCAGGAAACCTAAGAATAACCATCTGAACCTCAGCCCACGCTACGTATATCCTCACATAGCCGAGCTAAGCCGCTGCTAATTTTTTCGCCCGATTTACCGAGTACTTCGCTATTGACGGCATGATTATGTTTTTAAACTTGTTAACCTAATAAGGTAGCTGTATGAGAAATAACAAGACAATAGGTCTAGTCCTCTCAAGTATTTTGTAGTACATTTTTTAATCTCTATTGGCAATGCAATCGGTTACTTTTTATAGTAACGTCCACTAGTATGTTGAAGTCTGCTGCCCACTGGGCCATTGGCGCCATTTATTGCTGCTACGGCGGCACTGTAGTTTGGACTGGGGAAATCCAAGGCTGTTAAATTTCCGCTTGCTCATTCATATAATATCATATGGCCTTGTTCATTAAGGAGAACGCTTTATATCGTTACGAGATGGGTTTATTTACAGTGAGTTCGGACGGTGTAGGACGAGCGTAGATGGTAGAGCGGTCCGTGAATGATGGTGCCAAGCCGGAGTGCAACCTCGTTCTCCTCTTCTTCCAATCAGCTTGCTCAGATGGTTGACCGTTGAAATCTCATAAACGCATCGGCGAATATACGGCACTTATGGTGTGCGTAACATTGCCCCCGTCGCAGACGAAGCTTCTAGGGCGAGTCAGCTTGTGGAGCGTTCTTCACAACGTTTGAGCCTGGCAACATGGACTACTTGCGTTCTTTTGCTCTGTCGGCCAGTCGAAGTCAATCGCGAGACGACGTATGTGACATGGCTGAGACCTTGTAGTACAAGAAACGGACCCACGTAATGAGGCGGAAACTTCTCACATAAGCCGCGCTTACGCAGCGGTGTCCAAAGAAACACTAAATCACCCGGTGTGTATGTTACATCACACCTCACACCGACAACTGTCGTAACGCTGCTTAGAGCGCTTCTGGGAGGCCAGGATTCGCAGGTGGAAAAGCCGACGGGCTTCTTCGGCAAGGCAGAGAGTCCTAGGTAAGGAAGGGTCGTCATGCTTGAAGAAAGGGAAAATGGTGTCGAGACAGCTACCGGGCTGCCGGGCGTAAAGGACGAAGAAGGGGCTGTAGCCGGTTGTTTCGTGCTTCCCAGTATTGTACGCGTATGTGATAAATGGGAGCAGATCGTCCCAGTTCTTGTGGTCCGAGCTGATATACATAGATAACATGCTCGCTAACGTGCGGTTGGTACGTTCCGTCAGTTCATTTGTTTGAGGGTGGTGCGGCGTAGCATGGCGAAATTGGATGGAACAAAGGCGAAGCAACTTTTCAACGACATTTTCAGTAAACTGACGTCCACGGTCACTGATTATGACTTGGGGTGGTCCATGGCGTAGCAAAATGTTGCGAAGCAAAAAGACGGCGATCTCTATAGCAGTGGCAGATGGTAGAGCAGCCGTCTCGGCATAGCGAGACAGGTAATCCACGCATACAATGATCCAGCGATGTCCATGCAATGAGCGTGGTAAAGGCCCTAAGAAGTCAATTCCAACTTGTTGGAAAGGACGACTCGGCGGGTCAACAGGGTGGAGTCGCCCTGCCGGAGCAGTTGTTGGATTTTTGTACCGCTGGCATTGTGTACAAGTGGCGAAATAGCGCTCAATAGTCTTGCGCATGTTCGGCCAGTAAAACCGTTGTTGAGCGCGGTGCAGAGTGCGCGCGAGCCCCATGTGGCCAGATGTGATGTCGTCATGCACAAAACGTAGAACAGCGCTACGGAGGCTTTCTCGCACAACAAGTAGGAGACGAGGTCCGATAGCCGAATTGTTCTTCTTGTAAAGTATTTCGTTTCGCACGCAGAAACGGCTAGTAGGCTTCGATTCATCGGCTAAAGCGAAAAGCGAGTCCAAAGTTTTGTAGTTGTAGTGCTCCTTTTTGAAAACAGCCGGCTCAGGGAAAGATGTCGAAATGGAGGCGAGATACTGGTCAAAGTTGTCTTCGTCAGAGGCCACTGATTCCAGTGGCAGCCGGGACAGGCAGTCAGCGTCGGCATGCTTGCGGCCGCTTTTGTATGATACGGTGAAATTATACTCCTGCAGACGAAGCGCACAGCGTGCCAGCCGCCCAGAAGGATCACGAAGGTTGACGAGCCAGCAGAGTGAGTGGTGGTCTGTGACGATGGTAAAAGGATGCCCATAAAGATAGGAGCGAAATAGCTGTGTGGCAAAAATTATTGCCAGACACTCTTGCTCCGTGAGAGTATAATTCCGCTCCGACTTGCTGAGAGTGTCGCTGGCGTAAGCAATAACATGCTCACAATCACTGTGGCGCTGATCAAGCACGGCCCCAACTCCAACCCCACTGGCATCGGTGTGAACTTTAGTAGGCGCCTGGGCATCAAAATGGCGGAGAATCGCTCCGGACGTCAGAAGATGTTTCAGGTGACGAAAAGCGACGGCACAGTCGGTACTCCATTTGAATGGAACGTTTTCCCGCAGAACACATGTCAGAGGATTGATTGATTGATTGTGGGGTTTAACGCACCGACGCAACGCAGGCGATGAGGCGCGCCGTAGTGGAGGGCTCCGGATTAATTTTGACCACCTGGGGATCTTTATCGTGCGCCGAAATCTCGTACACACGGGCGTTTTTGCTTTTCGCCTCCATCAGAAAAGCGGCCGCCGCGGCCGGGGATTGAACCCGCGACCTCGTGCTCAGCAGCGCAACGCCTTAGCCACTGAGCCACCGCGGCGGGTTGTCAGAGGACGGGCTATGCCAGCAAAGCCAGGGATAAAACGACGAAAATAGGAGCAAAGTCCCAAGAAGCTGCGAAGTTCCTTCGCAGAGGTGGGTTCTTTAAAGCAGCTAACTGCTCGTATCTTGTGTGGATCCGGTCTGACGCCATGTTTGTCGACAACGAGGCCTAAGACAAGAGATTGCCGCTCTCCGAATCGACATTTTTTTAAATTCAAGATAAGACCAGCCTTTTCTAAACAGTCTAAAACAGTGGCCAAGCGAGTGTTGTGTTCACGAAACGTGCGACCAAAAATGACGATATCGTCGAGGTAGCACATGCACACTTCCCACTTGACGCCCCGAAGTACCGTATCCATGAAACGCTCAAACGTGGCAGGGGCATTACAGAGTCCGAAGGGCATAACATTAAAGAGACACTGAAGTGATTTGTAAACAATGCGGGATTACGAGCGCAAACTGTAGTCCGGAGTCCCTGGGCACTGTTTCGACCACTCTGTGCGCGTTTACGCGATTTTATTTAGTAGAAAAATCATTTCGAAAATGCTGTCCTCCTCTCTTTACGCTCGCCCATTTTCTGTGGCGTTTTCGTGTGACGTCAGCAGGAGAGGAGCTGAAAATTGGCTGCGCTACTGCACGGCTCGCCGACCTTCCGCGACCGAGTCAGTCGGCCCACCGTTTAGTCCGCCGGCCGCCAACGGGTCGTCGCAATTCGCTCTATCAGTTGAAACTAAGCCACAACACATTTGGGAATGGAAGAATGCGCCTTTCTTTACTTCGTTAGTTTGTACACTGTATCTAGCTCCAAGTCAAGGTCGCTTCACACAAGCGCTGCACAAGCGCACATGCGACGCTTCGCTGACTGTTACGCCCGTAGGAAAATATAAGGCCCCTCGAAGGGGGAGAAAAGTGAGCGAAGTCAATATAGGTACTAAGGAAATAAAATCAACTGATATTTTTACCGTACAGCGTAAAACTAGGCTGCGGGAAGCACTTTTTTGCGCTGGGCGAACAAGCAGAGCGGTCAGCAGCACGAATACGCATCTGCGAACGCTTTCCCGTCTACGAAATGCAATTGCTAGACGTGAGCTATTGTCAAAACTCGGGGGACGGTTACTGCATGAGCGCAATACAACAAATAGTCACCTAAGCTGCTTGAAATACTAAAACTAAATAAAAGTGTAAACTGGTTATACATTATATACCTTATCTTTTCCATCACCGCCAGCGGCCCCCTGTGGCTTAGGCACAACCGACTGCAGACTGTGCAAAAAGCCGGAAACTATTAATCACGTCTTCATCGACTGTTGGCACCCAGTGTTCCACTGGGACGTCCTCCAACGTACGTTAAAGAAATACTTACCCATAACGCCGCGTGGAATTCGGTTCTTACCTGTAAAAAATGAGGGCGGTGTGCCGTACAATTTGATCATGCTCCTCAGCCTTCATAGTATATGGAAGACGAGAATGGCGGTGAGGAATGCGGATATAAATGCCGGGCCTGTCAGGGAAAATTTCATTGAATGCGTACAGTATATACGGGAAGTGTTTCGTGCTGAGGATGATCCCCCTGAGTGGTTGCCTGTGCTTGACGATTTAGTGCGTCTTAGAAAGTTTTAAAGCCAAGTAGTCAGCCAAGTAGGGTTGACAGATCATTACATGACATGATGTGTGATGTGCTGTACAAATGCCAAAGCAGGCAATAAAAAAAAATCCCCCTGTGGCTTAGTCGTCTGGGGTGCTAGGTATGTCATCGCAAGTGTTTTGCCAGTCACAAGTTCGAATCGCCGCGGGTACATGCTTTTTTTTTTATGAGTAAACTTTTTTGCTTTTCGCCGATGTTTTCTATACTGAGTTCACCTTTTTTTTGGGCCGCAACGTTCATTGCTCCGCGAACTAGTCCACAGAACTCGCGCAGGCTGGCACTGCCGCGCTAGCGAGTTCTCTTTGGCGTGCTGTTGCCATAAGCACTGACTGCTTGCGGGCTGTAGGCACAGACCAGAATCAACAGACCCTTGGCCTGGTGCAAACACGCTTTTTACGATACAGGCATGAGCGTGGCAAGCTCCAAATATTGCGGAAAAGCGCATGCATTTGAGCGTCTGCGGGGACGCGGAGGGCGTTCATGCACTGCCTCAGATAGTGAATGCTACGATTCCAAGCCGTCCTGGGAGGCTTATCTTATGCATTTTACAGCCGACAACATGGGAGAAGTGCGGTACTACGATAACTGGGATATTGATAATGCCCATCCAACGACGCCATCGAATGTCAAACATGTTGTTTTACAGACCGAAACCGAAACCGAAACTTGTTTGATTGCTAACCTTGGGCATCGTCCAATCACGGCGCCCCCTCCTCCCAACGTCACAGCTTAGTTTTTGCGGCCGCCGCAAACCGCGCATGGTAGTTTTCTTCTTTCGCGCTTTGTAAAATAATTACCGATTTGTCAACCGGATAAACGATGAAAAGTGTGCGAATTTGAGCCAGTCTACACAGTGTAAGCGAAAACGGGAGCTTGACAAATTCACTTCAGTGTCCCTTTAAATTCAAATAGTCCATCGGGTGTGATAAACGCTGTTTTTTCTTTATGGTCGGGGTTCACGGGAATTTGCCAGTAACCTGATCGCAAGTCAGCTGAAGAGAAGTACGAAGCCGAATGAAGACAATCTATTGCATCATGTATGCGGGGAAGTGGGTAGACGTCTTTTTTAGTAATTTCGTAGAGGCGCCGATAGTCAACAGAGAAGCGCCATGACCCGTCTTTCTTTCTGACCAATATCACCGGAGCTACCCAGGAACTTGAAGACTCTCAAATCACGCCATTCTGCATCATGTCTGGTACTTGTAAATTGATAATATTGCGCTCGGATGGCGTAACAATACGTTTATTTGTTCTAGAGACCTTAAATGTCCTTGGGTTAGGATCCTGAAGATCATCCATCGGGAAAAAACTTTAAGGCCATTCTCCTCGTCAGGTGCGGTTAACGAGTGGGGCTGTAAATTATTATCACTGAGTGACGATGCGCACAGTGGTTTTGTTGGCGACATGATATAGACTGATCGATGTATGGCAGTTACGGACTTACCGCTTGATAATGCGAAATTAATAATGTCCAAACGCCGCTGTATGCACTGTTTGGCGGGGTCAGTGATCCATAACGACGAACCTTCAATATGAATCGCATGAAGCACTGCATTTTCGTCCAGACACACCCAGAGAAACCAACGCCTACTACTTACTGCATGGGAAGTGTCAACGTCACTAGCCCGCGGTGTGAAGACTGCCCTAGAATATCTGTGCAGTTCTTTGGGGTTATAAACACTTAGACATTATTCTTAGACAATCGGCGCAAATCCGATTGAACCCCAGGTGCTTGCAAAATGTGATAACGAAACCGAACGAGTTGCCAGCGAATCGTTTGGTGAACACAAGGACTATTGCAGCGAACTGAGAATGACTTGCAGGTCGGCCGCTCTCTCGTGGGGGTGCTTGGCGAGCTACGTCCTGCTGGCGAGTCGCTTCGGCAAAGTGCGAGCACTTCGATACTGCTCCATGGCGTGTAGGGCAGACGGTTGGGTTGCGACGAGCTCAGCTTATGGAACGCGTGAGGCAGAGTTCGTACCTTGAACCGTGAATGCGTTAACGCGTTCCGATTTGCTCTGGCGTGTTTGTAGTTGCACCAAAGCAGTCACGAGGGTGCCTAACGGCGCTGGCATCAAGGTGTCAACCGTCGGTGCTCATTAGGGCAATGATGCACTACTTCTTTTCGCCTCTCTTAGGCGGCAGCACCATCTGAATGAAGAAGGTCATAGAGAGGAACATAAGACGCGTTCGTAGACCTATTCACTTCATAGTGCAGTTGGCAGAGTGCTTCGTATCTCCCGTTCGGGCGAGACAGTTTGTGGGCCAGAAACCTGGCGCAACCCCGTCCAATGCCTTTTTTCTGTCGATATCATTTCGGTGAAGATTATGACGACAGGTAGATCTTGGTGTATTCCGGCATAAGACACTTTCGTGTTAAAAAGTTGGCCACGTATCTGCTCACTTCGTTGGAATTATCGTCGAAAGACGATAGTCGTTTTGTGCCCCTGCCAAGTAAATGCCTACCTTCTCTTTCTCGCTCCCATCTCATGCTGTTACTATCCCACCGCGCTCCCCCCAAGATAAACAGGCAAGCGTTTTGCTCAAGCCAATTTGAATTTGCCGCGTTCCACTGATATATGCTGGTAGTAGTAGTAGTAGAACTTTTATTGTGAGAAGAAAGGGGAAGCTCAGGAGGAGAGTACCAGGGCAGGAGGTGCGGACCCAAGAAACGTCAGCCAAGGTGAGCTGGTCTAAGGTTGCTGCCTCCGTCAGAAGCACGAACAACAAAACAGAAACACGCCAAACTAAAAGCAGGACTTCATAATAGAGGAAATACGAGCACAAATAGCGAAACCGAACACTGAAATAGCAGAAGTTAAAAACAACTAAGATAAAACGAGAACGTTGGAAGCGCAAATTTCCAAAGTCGACTACAAGTAACGAAACCATTGCCTTCGACTCCACAAACTTCGCCAGCTCCTATCCCATCACGAGCAGTACCGCTAACCTTGCTGCAAGACCCCAGTGGAATAGGCCTCTTCCTCTCTAAAATGCAGGAAGCCTTCTACAACATATTACATCAGATACAAAGTCAAAAAAGCACATCCCTTCGGAAGAGTGGGGAAGGGAAAAGAAAATTAAAAATGCCACGCAACCCCAAAGCAGAAAAGCAACAACTGATGGAAGCGGATATGGAAAGCTCCGATACCGAAGAGACGGAGGGCGAAGATGAAGATCCATAGAAATCAAAAGGAAAATGAAAACTTCGAAATCTGGCAGTGGAACTGCCGTAGCACAAGAAAAAAAACCCAGTCTGGAGCATCGAAGCGTCCTTAGTAAACCCAGACATCATATGCCTACAAGAAGGAGGAAGCAAAACCAATATAAAGGGCTACACAGCGATAATAGCAACGCCTGACCTTAGAGTAGCGACCTACGTTAAAAAGGACATCACCACAATTCACCACACCCGGCATACAGTACAACCATCAGCAACGCTTATAGAAGTTGTACGAAACAAAAGGGGGAAAAAGAGCATCTTTGTCTTAAATGTGTACAGCTCTCCATCAAAAAAGAACGAATGCTTCGAGGATGTACTCTGGGAATCTAGCAAAATCGCGAGAAACAGCAAAATAATCGTCACAGGAGATTTCAATGCTCCGCACAAGGAATGGGGTTACCAGCGAAACAGTAAGAAAGGAGAGGGATTTCTCAGGGCAATTGAACGGATGACAAACGAGAAGGATTTCTCAGAGCAATTGAACAGATGGGAGTGATCTACATAAATGACCCAACAAATCCAACCAAGGCCGGGAATGAACACGCTAGAGACACATGCTCGGACTTGACCTTCACGAAAGAAACGGAGAATGGCATCACCTGGACTAACACACAATAAACACTCGGAGGCGATCACAGCATCTTAAGTATTACGGTCCTCGCCACCAAATTTCGGAAACCACTAGGTGTGGCAACACTAACCGACTGGAAAAAAATACATAGACTCCATGCAAATCCAAGAAAACAAAACGAAAATTAAGGATATTAGCATCTGGTGTGACAACATTAAAAATAAGCACAAGAACTCCACAAATATAGAGAACTGTATTGATCCCACACATAGAAAACTATTAAGTTCACCAGTGGGATGCAAGGAGAAGGCTCAAGAAAAGATGATGATGATGATGTTAGGTTTTCTTGGCGCAAGGGCATCAAGGCCAAAGAGCGCCAGTACTATGGTGAGGATTATTCAAGTGAGAATATAAAGTACAGAATATATAATAAAAGGTATCTCAGATTTCTGTTGGTGTAGAGGGCCAAGAATTGGTGTAGAGGGCCAAGTAAAAACATTTGACACTATGACAGGCATTTTCTACGTGCACCCCTTGCCCCCGTCTTTGCGGTAGCAATGAGTGGCCCTACCGGGTCCTAGCGTGCGATGGTGGCTCGGCTCACGGGTGATACGACACATACCTTAAAAAATCTACGTCTGAGAGGTACTTAAAAACACGGTTAGTAGAGAAAAGTGGCTCGTCTGATAAAAACAGCAATGGGTGTTGAGGGATCATGCGTGTGTACAATTCTGGAAAATGAAGCTTTCTTTGCGGTTCAAGTAGTTTGCATTCTACCAGTACGTGAATGACTGATAGCGACCCTCCACACCTCAAGCAGCGTGGCTGTTCTGTTCCTTTCAATAGGTACGCATGTGTAGCATGGGTATGGCCTATGCGCAGTCTACAGAGAGTAACCTCTGTGATCCTGTCTCGTTTCTCACAGATCGATCTACCTAACTTGGGTTTTACCATGTGCAATTTGTTTGCTGTTTCCCCATTCCAATCTTCCTGCCATTGGTCTCGCAGCCTCTTACGTACGTACGCTTTAAGATCCTCGTACGGGACGCTTTGAATATCTAGATCACTCCGAAGAGCTGCAGTTACAGCATTCCTGTCTGCTTGCTCATTTCCGGCTATGCCGCAGTGACCTGGGACCCAACAGACAGTGATTTCAAGTTTTTGTTTGTGGGCTGAGCACAGTAGTTTTAGCAATTGATTAAAGACTGGATTTTTTTGTAACTTTCCTGACGCTAAAGCCTGCACAGCACTTTGAGAATCCGTGAATATCACTGACTTTGGGACATTGTTCTCAATAATATATTCTACAGCCAATACAAGGCCGCGTGTTTCAGCAGTGAATATAGATGTGGCTTCAGGCATAGTCTTTGACGTGGAAAAGTTGGGACCATGTGCAGCACATGATACTGCACCAGCTGACTTGGATGCATCTGTGTAGAACTCAGATGCTCTGTACTTGTTCTGCAAAAACAAAAAATGCTGCATAATTAATTCCTTTGGAGCGGTTCTTTTGTCAATCTTCATAAAAGAGAGATCATAAGAGATAGGGCAGAGATCCCATGGAGGGACAAAGTCAGCAAAGCTGGTTTTCTGAGCGTCAGTGAAGGATATTCCCAGGCCTGCAGCCAGTGCCCTCACCGACAGAAGGAATGGCTCAGCCATGGCAGGTCGCTTTTCAAAAAGCTTGATTGCCTGGTTACCTAGAGTGCTGTTCGGGTGTCCGGTCAAGGATGTCACTTTTAGAGCATAATTCAACCCAGTGTACTTCCGCTGTGTTTCAAGAGACCACTGATTGGCTTCCACATACAGGCTTAACACAGGGCTTGTTCGGAAAGCGCCTGTAGCCAGACGAAGGCCAAGATGGTAGACAGGGTCTAACATCTTTAGTGCTGTTCTCGCGGCAGATTGATAAACAAGACACCCGTAGTCGATGCGGGACCTCACAAGGCTATTGAATAAGGCCAATAGGCACTTTGTGTCAGTACCCCAAGACTGGTGTGAGAGGACTTTCAGGATCCTGACTGTATCCAAACATTTAACTTTAAGGCGTTTGAGGTGTGCAATGAATGAAAGTTTGTCATCAAGCACAACCCCAAGGAACTTGTGCTCCTTTTTTACTGCTATCGGTGTTTCATTGAGTTTAATAACAGGATCTGGGCGGATACCACGGTGCCTAGAGAAGACCACACACGTGCTTTTTTCTGGGTTAAAACAGAAGCCATTCTCATCTGCCCATTTTGTAAGTTTGTTTGCAGCTAGTTGGATTTGCCTCTCACAAATGGACATATTACATGATTTAAACGCAATGTGCACATCATCAACATATAGCGAGTAGGATATGGAGCGAGGCAGTGCAGTTCCTAAGGAATTCATTTTAACAATAAAAAGGGTGCAGCTGAGCACACCACCCTGCGGCACTCCATTTTCTTGGACGAACATCCTCGAGAGGACATTTCCAACCCTAACCTGAAAGGTGCGCTCCGAAAGGTAATCTTTCAAGCTGTTCAGCATGTTTCCACAAACTCCAAGGCGGCGAAGATCGCAAAGAATACCGTAACGCCAGGCTGTGTCGTAAGCTTTCTGGAGGTCAAAGAAAACTGATAAACAATGCTGCTTATGAACAAATGCATCCCTGATGTAGGATTCAATAGCCACTAGGTGGTCTGCTGTCGATCTACCAGAGTGAAATCCCGCCTGGCGATTGTCTATAATACCATGGTACTCAAGAAAATAGATAAGGCGACGGTTAATCATTTTTTCGAAGACCTTGCATAAGCAACTGGTTAAAGCGACCGGTCTGAAACTAGTTGCAAGTGATGGATCTTTCCCCTCCTTTAGAATCGGCACCACAATAGCTTCTTTCCACACTTTTGGAAATTGCCCTGCACGCCAGATCTTGTTAAACAACAGTAAGAGCGCTTCTAGCGTGTCGTCGTGCAGGTGCTTAATCATGGTGTATGTTATTCGGTCTCGACCTGGTGATGATTTACCACAAGTAGTGAGCGCCACTTTAAGCTCCTGCATAGTGAAGGGGCAATTATACCCTACCTCAGACTGCCGTTTGTCACGTACAATCTTCCGTTCCTCTGCATTCTTGTGTCTCAGGAAGTTATTTGAATAGTGAGCTGAGCTTGATACATACTCAAAATGCTTGCCTAGAGCATTCGCTTGGTCTTGTAAAGTGTCTCCACTTGTGCTGACCAAAGGGTACGTAAGAGTGTTACTTCCTCGGAGTGCTTTAATTCTCCTCCATACTTTCCGCGTGTCAGTATATGATGTGATTGATGACACAAAACGATTCCAGCTTTCTTTTTTCGCAATACGCCGAATCCGTCTGCCATTGGCCTTTGCCCGCTTGAAAAGTACCAAATTTTCAGTCGTTGGGCACCTACGCAAGACACCCCATGCCTTATTCTGTTCCTTACGGGCCTGCCTACAATCATCATTCCACCAAGGTTTCGGCTTAGCAACCCTACTAGAAGAAGTCTGGGGGATGGACCTCAGCGCAGCTTCAATTATATGGGTGGTCAGAGTCTCAGCAGCTTCATCAATACCAAGGTTGTCTATAAGTGTATAGTGACACTCAGAGAGCTCTTTGAATTTTTTCCAGTCTGCGGCCTCCTCCTTGAACTTTTGTGGGCATGGAGTGTTGTCTTGTTTGTTGTCTACAAGCTTGAGGCTCACTGGAAAGTGGTCACTTCCGTACAGGTTATTAATGACCTTCCACTGGAGTGCTGGAAACAGAACTGGAGAGGCTATGGCGAGATCTATGCAGGAGTACGTGGCATGTGTTGTGTTATAATATGTTGGGTCTTTCTTGTTAAGTATGCATGCTCCAGATGATAGCAGAAACTTTTCAACGAGGCGTCCTCTAGCATCCGTGCGTGCAGAACCCCAGAGTGGGTGGTGAGCATTACAATCCCCAACTAGCAGATACGGCTCTGGCAGCTGATCAACTAATGTTTCAAACTCCATACTGGAGAGCCCGTGGTCTGGAGGTATGTACAGTGAGCATACTGTTACCAGTCTATTAAAGATAATGGCTCGTATGGCTACAGCCTCTAAACTGGTCTGTAGCGGTAAGAACTGGCATGCCACTGATTTTTGCACGATAATCGCAACTCCTCCAGAGGGATGCATGCAGCCATCCCTGTCCTTCCTAAATACAGAGTAGTTCTTTAAGAAGTTAGTTTGGTTCGTCCTCAAGTGTGTCTCCTGGAGACACATAATACTTATTTGGTGTTGTGACAGCAATTCATAGATATCGTCCAAGTTTTTCAGGAGGCCTCTGCAGTTCCATTGGACTACATTATCAGTTACCATCAGCTTATGCTGAACAAGGATTAAGGAAGTGCCATGCTGTCACCCTCCCAGGCTCAAGACACCTTCCCAGGAGCCGTGACCCTAGGTGTCTTTTGCTTTGAACGGTCGAGTGACGTGCCGCGCCCTATCGGCGTACCACGCAACGGAGGGCTTGGCGTTGTGTCCATGGCTTCTTGCGAAGCCTCGTCAGCAGGGCTAGGCTGGCTGGTTGCGGCAGCCTGCCTCTCAGCAGGGACCGGCAGTGCAGTGCCAGCAAGGGGCCTAGCGTTGGCATCAAGGGGTGCTGGGGCAGCCCTTGACGCTTCGTTTGTGGCATGTGCAGTGGCCTTAGCCACCGGCACTGAGGGGGCTTGGGGTGTCCCTTGGAGCCTCACTGGGAGGGTTCCAAGGGGACCTCGAACCGAGTGTAGCGCCGCCCCCCGTCGCGCTACATCGGCAAAGCTAGTGTGTGTCAGGAACAGTCTCTGTCATGCTTCCCTAAAGGTAATGTTTTCCTTATACTTCAGAGCAATTATTTCTTTTTCTTTCTTCCATTGCGGGTACAAGCGCGAGTACGCGGCGTGCTCTCCCATGCAGTTTACACAGTGGAGTGGAGCTTCACAGGTGTCAGACGAGTGGTCGGGGAGGCTACACTTTGGACATGCTGCCTTGCCTCGGCAGCTCAGTGAACCATGGCCAAATCTTTGGCATTTATAGCAGCGACGGGGGTTTGGAATATACAAACGCACAGGGATTTTAACGTAGCCTGCCTCGACAGACTCGGGCAGTACACTGGTCGAGAATGTGAGGATTACATGCTTGGTCGGAATTTCCTTCCCATCTCTACGTATCTTGATTCGTTGAACATTCACAACATTCTGGCCCTCGAACCCTTCCAGGAGTTCTTGCTCAGACAAGTTCAGAAAGTCTTCATCAGAGATAACACCTCTGGTAGTGTTCATGGATCGGTGGGGACTGATGCTCACAGGATTGTCGCCAACAGTGGTTATTTTCGTCAACTTGGCACACTGAGCTGCATCTTGTACTTCTAGGAGAAGGTCACCGCTTCCCAGCTTGCTTACTTTATAACCGCCGCCTAGCTCATTCGTTAGAACTTTGGCTACCAAGATTGGTGACAGACGTCTCATTGACAAGCCTTCTTTTTCACAGTGCATGACGTGAAACTTTAGGAAATTTTCTGACTTTTTAGGAGTGAAAAACTGCTGGACTGCTTCGTTGCGTCCCCGTTTTGGAGGACGATCATGGGATGCAGAAAATCTTGTTGCCATAACAAGTGAAATCAATTCAGCAGCTATGCTGGCCGCCCACCACCGAGCCCAACCTGGGAACGCGCTAGATGCGCGTTAGCCATACATAGCTGCTATAACCCTGTTTAAGTCCTCAAGGTTGATTCCTTACCCAGGGTTAACCCTCGCCGCCTGGAAATGTGTGGAAATGAGGAAAAGAAGAGATGACAGGATAGGGGTAGAAAAGAAGACAGGAAGGTGAAAGAGCTGAGAGGGAGGCAGGAAAAGGCGACTGGCTGGTTCCCCCCGGGCGGGTCAGACCGGGGGCACCGTCTGCGAGAAGCAGGGGCCAAAGTGGTGTGTTGCCTCTACCGGGGGGCCATGAAGGTCCAAAACAACCCCGGCTTTGGCTCAGCCACCAGGATTCCCTTTTCCCCGGACACGGCTCAGCCACGCACAGCCGGGGCGTGGGTGGGTCCAACCCACATGTGCTCGGGTCCGTGGTGTTGCAAGTCACCAAGTGCCTATGGCAGTAGGCACCCCTGCGGAGCTCGGGACCGTGGTGGCGCTACTCACCAAAACACCTTGAGTACACAAGGTGCCCCCTGCAGGGACAAGAAAAGATAGAAGAATCAAAAGAAAAACAGGAAACACAAAGGAAGGACCTACGGTGGGAGCCTCCAGCCCAGCGCCGCAGTACGGCGGGGCGGGCGTGAATGGAGGCACCCTACTCCACGGGCGTTCCGCGCGCCGAATACTGGAACCTTTCATTACTGTTGTCGTTTGACTTCTTAGAATGCCCCCAGTTGCTCTGCCGGCGACTACGTTTATATTTTTATGGGCTTATTCTTGAATAATTCAAGCATCTATGTATTTTTAATAAAGGAACACTGCAAACGCAACCTATGTATTCATATGTTGCCGCACAAATGCGTACCTTCTTATTCCGGCTCAACAATGTTGACATACATGAACACTGCGACCGGGCTTAGATGTTTAGAATTGACTGTGCGTATGTAAAGGTATCACTCGACATGACCATTGACCTTGCTCGCGCGGCTGAACCAAGGAACGGGCGGACAGACTGATTGACACCAAAATTTCTGCGTTCAAGTTGCCCAGAAAGACTATCGTGTATAATGAAATGCCCGACGTTTTTCCAACTGCGAGATTAAACGCTGAAGTAGCGAGAAGCGGACGTACACGCCGGTACACCGCTTTTGAAGCAGGCGGAAGGGCGCAGCCGACCAAACAGGCGTTAATACGTGAGGAGGAAAGCGGAGAAAAGTACATCGGAAGCATGCTGAAAAAAGCAGTGGAGAAGAATAGCACCCAATTAAACAAAGTGTTGTAGTGGGTAAAAGATGGCGTTGGTATCCTCCTTCCTGCTCATTTTACCAAGAGCAGTCAGCTTAACCACATCCGCAAATATTCTTAGGAGGATAGAGCCCCTGTTCGTGGTTGGGGTAACGCAGAGCGCTAAAGCGGCCCAGCTCACTCTGAAATAAATTCTTCATCCGTGTCTGGCACGGACGCTCCGTAAAATCAGAAAATCGTGTGTCTGGTAGGCCTCGCCAGTCTGACTGTTCCTTCCACGTTGTCCCAACGATAATATAACATTACCGTAAATCCTTTTGTGCTAGTTATGTTCAGGGGGAAAATTCAAAACGCAAGGAAATGTATCTTTTGACATCCGCAAAATATGAGCAATTGAAGCCTGTAACCTTTATCTCTGTAGCGGGCACATGACAACTACACCCCTCGGCATCTAATTTTCAGGCGAAAATACAGCACGCGAAGCAAAGGGAGATTACAATAACTGGAGGCGTTCTGAAAGCCCACACGTGGAGGGGAGAAGGAAGAAGAAAGGATGGAAAGGCCGGGTGGTTAACCACGTGTAAAGCCCGGTGGTAATAAAAGAAAGTGTGGGAGAATAGGAAAATGTAGGAGAGGGAAGGCGCGCGATCTAGTCCCGTTTCGGGCATTGCAGTCGTTCATGCAAGTTCTTGTCGCCGAGGAAACGTAAAATGGCTTTTGTCCCCTTCTGTAAAATCAATGGGAGAGACCGATGACTTAGGATAGTCTCTACTGTAAATAATCGATTGTCCAATCGGCTGACCGCGGTGACAAGCCCTCTTTCCTCCGACAACTATTCGGGGCAGAGACGCAGCATATGCTCTATAATCTCTTCCGCCCCACAGGCGCCATTGTGGGCGCTGCTGCCCATCACGATGAGGAAGGAATAGGCTTTCGTAAAAGCCCTTCCAACCAGTCTACAAAGTAAAGTCGACTGGGGTCGAGACAGCTCATACGGAAGACGGTGTTCAAGAAGAAGATCTTGAATGTACAGACGGGGATACAAAAAGTCCCGTGTGTTCCATCGCTACATGGTAGTCCTGCATAGCAGTCCTGCTCCTGCAGAGGAGCGAAATGTCCTCGCGGCATCAGTCCTTGAAAGTGGAAACACGATGTTGCGGTCCCTCTCGTGGCCTGTACGGGGAGCTTCATCCACAGATACCTTACCGATGACTCCGCAGCGACCTGGAAGCCACTGAAATAGGTTGACACGGCCAGCTGTGATGGCTTGATTTTATTTTTCTCTTATCTCCATCAACAGTTGGTGGAGGGGGCCGTAGCGCAAGGGTGCGCGGAGGAAGGCATGCAACGCCTATAGGCAAAAACATAGCTCTAATACTGTGGGAAGATTTCATTCAGTGTCGATATAGGTCCGCAATCAGCGTAATTGTGTCGATTGGTCTCAATAAGCGGGTTGATTTAAATCTTGATTGTTCTCGCGTACGCGTAAGTCTCGGCATAAATGCCTGCTTAGAAAGCGTTGACAAAGACACCAATAAGGGTATGCGCTGACATGGGTACGAAACACTGTACTAGCTTCACAAAAATATAACAGACCGAATAGTGTGCGCACAGACTTCATGGGGTCGATTACTCTAGAATCGCATTGATTGAGCGATCGAACAAATAAAATTGATTATGGATGGCAGGGATTGAATTCATCAGCTGCTTATTAAGTGGTTGCTGAGTGCGCATTCGCGCGTTTGTGGTTATGTGTGTGAATGTCCCATGTGCTAGCCTGTAGAAAATGCCGCATATTCGTTCTGGTTAATCCCCGTGGCGTCTGCAAGCTAATAAACACTCCTACACGAGCGTGCGCTTGCTCGGGTCAGCAGAAGCGAACTCCGTGAAATAATAATAAAAAAAAACAGTTTATATGATTACCGAGGTTCAAGAAGTGATTCAATGCATGGGTAGCGATACCATTTTTCCCGTCTTTTTTTGACCGTGTCGCGATCGCACCAGTTTTGGGTTCATACTTCTCTAACAGATTTTGCAATAATGCTCGCGGCTTGCACTCACTGCGGCTGCTAAAAGTTGGTCAACTCTATTTTTAAGACGGGAACGCTTTTCTCTCACGAATTTTATTTCTTTTCATTTTCGGTAGGCTCCGCGCAGTGCAAACTGAATAACAATGGTGTGACTCATATGTATTGTGTTGGCGGGTCGTGAGGCGGCCTGTTGTCGTAAGTTTTTTTTTTTCAATATCGGCGTTTACATGGGTGATTCCCCTTTGTAGGAGTTGTCATGTTCTTGCGAAAAATTTTAACTACATTCTAGTGGGTAGTTTGGATTGTTGCCTAATTTTTTGTTGTACTGTTGTATTTTCTGTACAGTTCGACGAAACAAAGGATGACGGTTTCCTTCGTTTCGATGACCTCCAAATTGTGCGGGAGCATTCTTTCTACAGTTGGTGGTAACTACAGAGCACTCGGCAAGTCTTAACGAAGAAACAAAAAGGTATACTCTCTATAAAAATATATAGAACAGTCTATAACTACAAACAAAAAGGTTGTGTGGGATTGCGTTTGTCTCCAGGGCTGTTTGGTAGATAATGCGGTGTTCCTCCTCAGTGAAAATATTTTTTGGTCTCTAAAACCTTTTACATAGAGAAAGAGAGCTTTCGAGCACAAAAACAGAGCTCAGTTGACCAGTTTTAAGCTCCGCCCCTTAGTGCGGATGGCCCACGTGCGGTTCGGGGAACAAAAGTCGCCTCATTTTTATTCGCGTGGATTTTGGCAGGAGCAGCGAGATCACAATCGCTTTACAGTAAGGACAAGGGATTGTCTCTGCGGCGGTATCGCCGTCGCCGCCCGATGGCCTGGGGCGAAGTAGCGGCGGCGTGTATATTCACTTTGCTCCCTCCGGAGTGTCTTCTGCTAGTATCTCCGTACGTGTGTGTGCGCCGTAGAGCGGCATCAGCCGATGAAGTTTCGCAATGTGACCCATCCGTCCTGCTGCAGCGCCCTCATCGGCCGTCGTGTGAATCCCGCTTACTAACGCTGTGCTGGCAGAAGGAGAAACCGAAATACATTTTACGTATAGAACGTTGCCTGACATTTCGCAAAGCGCTACGGAGGAGTGCACTCGTTGAACGGCCGCACTTTGCAATCGTACAAGGACGATAGAAAAAATGGGAGCCATTTTAATCTGTGAAGTTGGATGACCAGCGATATCGCACTTCACGTAGATATGACAAAGAGTTTTAGTGAAAGGCTTGCGCAAATTTTATTCTGGTGGCACGCACCTTTTCTTTTTGTTATTCCTTCTTCCCCCCCCCCTATCCACACCCCTCACTTTTCATCGACCTAGAATACTGTTATCGGTCTTCAGCCAAGTAGCAACAACGATTCACGTTCCGACGCGACCTGCCATTGGTTGCCGCGAAGATGTTTCCGGTTTCGGCCTGCGTTTTCTTTCCCGGTGCGCACGATGAAACAGGCTGATCTACAGAGCTGCGCAGATATTCTTTGTGTAGGCCAGTCGTACTCGCTAATTTGTAACAGTCGCTGTGATTTTGCGGCACTGTATAGGTGCATACGTTCATAATTCGCGTACGGTCTCCATCACCACAGTGAACGACACTTACGAATTAGCGGTTCATTGTGCATTTAACTGCGCGACACAGTCCCGTAAAGGCTAGGCTTTTTTAAGCTGCGCTGGTCGGCGCGCTTGAACGAAGGAAAGCTTGGATGTGTGGGATATCCTACCGAGTGAAAAAGACTGCGGCAGCCTAGTTAACGTATTACTGCAACAGCCGACAGCTGCTGCACGGACGTCACCCATCCCGTGCGTGTGTGTACATGTGATAACCGTGTTAAACGCAACCGCCTTGTTTTTCAAAAGCAATATTTTGGAATTGCTTGTTTTGGTTTAAAATTTGTTCCATGGCCGGCGTCAATGTGTCTCGCTGGGAGAGTCTCGTAATATCTTTTTTCCAATAAAATATGGAGTACCTCAAGGTTCGATACTAGGCCCAATGCTGTTTAATATTTTAATTAATGACCTTTGTAATCCAGTTTCCACTCCGCTGTTTCAATACGCTGATGACACTTTGATAGTTTCCACCGCAAACCATGTTCACCAGGCCATTGAATCGTTGCACAGTGCTGCAACTCATGCAATAGACTGGTATGATGCTAATTTAATGATGGTTAATACTGTTAAAACGCCGCTTCTGTGCCTCCACAATCCGCTAAATTATGTAAGGCTGGACTACCCGTTAATTTTGCACACGTCGTCATGTTATTTCAGTTTTGCACACGTCGTCATGTGTACGCGCAAGCCAGTGAAGTATGCTTCGTGTGTAAAATATTTCGAACTAATCTTTGGCAATGACGTGTCCTGGAATTCTCATCTATCATACGTCAGTAAAAAGCTGTGTGCGCTTTCGTGCATTATGTACAACTTGCGTTACTTTATGCCGTTATCATTGCGGGAGAATATTTTGCAACCTTTGGGCTGCAGTGTTCTTCGTTTCGGTAGTACAGTGTATGGACACTGCACAGCTCGATGACAGCAAAGGCTGAATTTCATTCTAAGGGCAGCTCGAAATTGTTGCTTATAATATATGCCTCCCCGGAAGTTAAAATATTTTCACAATATTGCAACTGTCCAATTTTACTATGCTGATAATGAAAACAATAGTGTTAAAGCATTTTCGGATGAGTAACTACAAAGAAGAATACATTCCTACGCGTAGCCTTAGACCAAGAGATCTGTATTGGATACCACGGTGTCTTACAAGGTATGATCAAAGAATGCGGTGCTACTATGTTCCGTCTCCCTTGAATAAATCGTCACCCAGTGTATTTGAACAGAACATTCGTTGTAAACTGAAAAATCGACTGTGTGTATTTTGCTCTGAAGTTGCCTGACTCTGCTTGCCTGTGTTGCCTACCTTTGTTGGCATGTTTGCTATGTTTCCCGTCAAGCTGTGGCAAAGTGTAGGCATGATTGGTTTTGCAGTTTACTATGTTTTTTTCTCACTGGCGGCAATATTGTACCATCTTGAATAGATGATTCTACTACACTTTCATGTTAGGCTATGTGGACAGATTTCCGCTGCCTGCCAGGCGCTTCCCTTCAAGCCTACTGTGGCTCTGGCAGGTCTGTGCCTTTGCACAGTTTTCTGCTGTGTAATAAAAGTATTGTTATTGTTAATAATAGTAATAATAATAATAATAATAATAATATTATTATTATTATTATTATTATTATTTTGTAAGCAAACTCCAGGGGGTTTGAGTCAGCCTTTCGCTAAGTATGGATGATCCTTTACATTAAATTTTTACAGGTGGATTTTCCCAGCTGTTCTACTAAAGGACATTCATCCAGCAACAGAGAAAAGGCTTAGGTTCAATACAATGATCGCGTAATATTTTTTGTTGTTTAAATTGTTTCCTGTTTTAACAGCATAGATGTTTAGCTTGTTCCGGTGGCGTCCGAAAGAAAATACGAAGAAAAAATGCAGTAAGCCTAAACTAGCGCTTAAGACTTGAAGGTACGGAAATTCTACGCAACCTCGACTACCAAACCGATGGTTTAAGTCCATAATTGCAGCCGATTTTCTTCTTCTTCGCTGCCGAAACGTCGTTTACTCCATCATTTGTTGCTATAGAGTGAGCTTCCTTCATTTTTTTGTAAGTGATAATCATTGAACATCACCTTGGAGGCGCGTACGTCATGTCGTGTCTTTCTCGTTCGTTCCGAGCAAGCGTTGCCGCTATTACGACGAATGCTGGAGTCGGCCTGAGAAAGTGTTGCAACAATTACGGTGAACGCTGGATGTTATTTTGTTGCCAATCTTGGTCAATCTCCCTAAATGGGTATGCTTCGTTTGATAGACGTGCGCCGGGGGCGCTGGGCGGTCGCGGCGAAGCACACGCTCACGTGCGCTTGCATTTTCTTGGTATTTTCAACTGCGGACAGAGAAAAAAATGTTACCATCTTCCCGTGGGGAACCATGAGGAGGATGCGGAGCATCTTGGGGGTTCCGTGTAAGTTCCATTGTGTTGCCGTTATGTTGCTTCATTTATCGGACCACGAATGGGAATGTAGAGACAGAGAAAGGTAGAGAAATGTAGAGGCAAGGAAGAGACCGACACCCGCGTTACCTGATTGAACACCTCCTGGTTCTCACCTTTCTTTATTGCGTGCTCACGCTCCTACTCCGCTACCCGCCCTTTTCGTCCTCTTCTCTGGTTGAGCTGCAAGGTGCGTGGCGCTTCCCGCCACAGCTTTCCAACGGGAAATTCAACAACCTCCTCTAAAGTTTTCCGTTCGTTGTTTTCGCTGACGTTTGGCTTCGCGTGCCTTCGTTGTATCAGTAGCTTCTTCATGTAGTTTGAATGAGTGAAGGACGTAAGCCGCGTTCGTATGCTCCCGTCTCGCTTTTTGTAGCGCAGTGGAAAGAGCGCCACGTACCTCCCGTTGCGGCCAGAGAGTCGTGGGATCGAAACCGGGCGCCGCCTAACTATTTCTTCCTATAGTTGACTGCGCTGACGTCGGGCCAAACGCTGACGGGACTGAAGAGACGCGCATGCGCAGTAGAGTGCGGACGGTAGACAACAACGGCAACAAGGAATGGAGGGACACAACCCCGAGCATGAGATGCTTCGCATCTAATAACGATTTGCTAAACAGCTTTGCTGTGAAACTACCGAGGGCACGTGAGCGTACGCCATGTCAGTGGCCGGCGTCGTGCATGCTTTTGCGCTATTCTGTGCCACATGAGGAGCTCGCAAAAATTCCAAGAACAATACCGAGCGTACGTGAGCATGCGCCTCGTGAGGAGCCCCCGGCATCGTCCTGCTTTACCTTCGAGAACGCTGTCGAGAGTTCGTGGCGTGATCTCCCGCTAGCTCTGCTCCGCGCCAGTGCACGGGTGTTCGCGCCCGAAGGGGGAAGCACATAAAATCTCTCGCTGCAGACGCCGAGTTTGTGAAGCCGGTTGTCACCGGTTTTAGAGCTTACTAAGACGGCACACTTTGGGAGAGACGCGAAAGCCTGCGGACAAAACGGTCTGGGCCGGCCAGACGTGGAGAACTATCACCGGCGAATTCGGAAATCAATGTGGGGTGCAGCAGCCGGGTCACCGATTAAGGGAGGGGGGCCACCAGCTCGGCTGTTTCTCCAGCCTTGCATCGATTGTTCAAGCTTCACAATTTTTTTTGTCGAAGAACAGTTTCGCGAATTGCGCACCCCAGTAAATTCTCCAGTATATTTTCAGCTTCGGGTTGGGGAAGGCGGAGGTCTGTAGTGCCAGTTGTCAGCAAAAAAAAAAAAAAGCCTTGTTAAAAGCAGAGCTATTTAAGCTTGAGCTTGGGCTGTTGAAGTTAGCAAGAAAACACAAAGTAACAAACTCGAGGTTTCGGGTCACAATGAAAAGCCCCGGATAGTCTAAATATAACACGTCGCCTCACAACTACGTCGTGCCCGATAGCATTTCGTAGAAGATTCGGCGAAACAAACTCCTGATTTTTTGTAATGAAACACCGCACCTGTATCAATTTATTTTTCTTTATCCAATGACATAGAACGTGCACACGTAAAGGTCACATGCCCTAGCACATCAATGCATACCATAATTAGTTTGACAGATTCGCAACCATACTGGTATAGATGGTGCTTGATTCGTAAGTTTACCCGCCGCGATGGCTCAGTGGCTAAGGCGTTGCGCTGTTGAGCACGAGGTCGCGGGTTCGATTCCCGGCCGCGGCGGCCGCTTTTTTCATGGAGGCGAAAAGCAAAAAAAATTCCCCCGCATTTCCCCGAGGGGGAGAATGTGAAAGTGCGAATGCACGGTTGTCGGCCCGCTTGCGGCGCTTGCGCTCGGCCCCCGCAGCCCACCGCCTCGCCGCCTTCTCTTCCATCTCTTCCATCGGGTTTGTAGTATCACGTGTACACCACGCAGTTATCAAGCCGCTATAACGCCGCTGAGTCGCCAACGCACGCCGCTGACGACGTAGTTTGAATGCGTTAAAGATATAAGGCGCGTCTAACACTGATATCACCGTCGCGTCTGTGGCTTGGTCGGTAGCGCGTCGCGCTGCGGCCCGCAAAGTCCTCGGATCGAAACCTGGCGCCGGATGCTGTTTTTTCTTTAAAGAGCACTGCGGACGCCGCCGCCGACGCCGGCGGTGGATGGTTTGGGGTCGCTTATAAAAAGAGCATTCGCTCTTAAAACGCCCGTGTGTACGAGATTTCGGCGCACGTTAAAGATCCCCAGGTGGTCAAAATTAATCCGCAACCCACCACTACGGCGCGCCTCATCGCCTGCGTTGCGTCGGTGTGTTAAACCCTACAATCAATCAATTCGTAAGTTTATTCATAGATCATGAAACGACAAAAAGAGCGAAGAACAGGACACGCTTTGCAGAACTGCCAGTAATGTAATTTAATCTGAGTGCGCTTTTGTTTTAACTAGCTGAAAGTGCGATGCCTGTGTTTGTTGTCTCTAACTTTCCTTCCCCTTCTCTTTATGACCCTCAAGTGAACGTTGACAGTATAAATAACGAAATAAACGAATGAATAAATAAAAGTGTCGTCGATCACAGAAAATACCAGTGTGGCTATATAGGCCATACGACCAAATAGGCCATACGCACTGTGCGATAAAAATAAGATGTTAAAAATTCCCTTATTATTATTTTTTTAATCGAGAAATGAGAAAATTGTGCGAATAATTGCGACGGTGTTATTTTCAATATCGCCGGACTACACATTGAGGTATATAAAGTGTTTATTTATTTATTTAGAAAATACTGCAGGCCAAGAAGGGCCCCAGAAGGAGTTGGTGTGGTACAACACAAAGAAACATGACCAAAAAAGTAAACAATAACTTAGCTTTAGTAACTTCTCAAGGCTTAATTCATAAATACGACAGCACGCACTTTGCCTACCTTTATGAAGAGTCTAGAAACCGGAACTTTTTTGGAATGCAAACTCGAAAAAAAAGAAGAGGGCTAAAACAATTGGGCCCATCTCCCCGCGAGGGGTTCTCGAGTAAAAGCGTCGCATAGGGGGTGGGTGTATTGCGTTAACGTTTAGTGTTTGGGGATTTGGTGGTAGTGAATGCATTGTATCGGCAGCTTCTTGACGTAGTTTGAATGAGTCAAGGATATAAGGCGCGTTCATAGCCTCCCATTCTGTGTCGGCTTTGTGGCGCAGTGGGTAGATCACCATGTACATTGCATTCCGCCCGCATGGTCGAGGGATCGAAACCAGGCGCCGGATAGTATTTTTTCTTATATAGTGTAGGGGGAGGGGTGCGGACTACGACTACGGACGTCAACGCGGGTGACATCGTGAGTTACTGAAATGCTCTGCATTTAAAAGGGAGTATAGACGGATGTAACGGAATCCGTCGATCTCGCTTTACCCAGATTTGGGAATGACGCATTACCCAGTGTTCATCTAAGGAGTAGTAACTTATGCAACATCCAGAGGCTTTAGAACAGTTGCGATTGAAATGCCATGATTCAAGATTGCTCACAATATTGAATCGTGGCGACACCGATGACCTGTTGCCCCATCAGGGTAAGCGAGTTTTCAGGATGCAAGCACTAACAATTGTCACTGTGTATCTATTCAGCGCTTGATTACTTTGTTTGTGTTGTGGCTTAAATTATTTGTTAACCGCTGTATTCTCCACTGCAAATCCGATGAAGACACTACGCTACTGCGAAGGCAAAGCGCGCTGTACGTGCAGGTGCGGCGGGTTTGGAAGGACATGGCGGACAGCGCTAGCATACGAAGTGAGGGGAACAGGACAGGGATTAGAAGGGGAACTTGTAGCTACTGTGCTAAAAGACGATGAAGACACGTAAGAATGACCTACGAAGAGGAAGCCCAGGAGGCGTTGACTTGACCACTGCTGAGCTTACCCTACACCTTCCCGCTTCTCCTTCTCCGCACCCTCCTCCTAAGAACGAACGCGCGTCTGGACGCTTTCACTGGTGCAGTCCACAAAGCGCTAGCTTCATGTTTTGAGCTTGAGAGTAGGAATAAAAAAACGAGGTGTTTTCTGAGTTCGAGGAGTGTAATAGACTTCACTTAGAGCGCTGTTTGTTAACTTGTGTTTCCTCGTTCCCTTACTAATGATGCATTACTTTTATATTTGTCTAACAGTTGTGTTTGTTACCTTTATTCTCTGATGCGGTTCTCGGTTTGTTTCTAGGCGCAGGACTGAGGCAGAAAAACTAGTAGCCGTATTATTATACTGCATGCAATCACAACAGGCTCGGTAATTAAAACTGAGAAAATAAAAACGAGCATTTTTATTCCTAACTATCGAATCCATTGAGTTTCTGATACTGGAGAATTTTTTTAGCGTGCTTTCTTCTCTCTTTGTAGCCGGCAGAATGTTCCGTGGCAACCCCCTAAACTTCATTGGATAAAGGTTGCTGCACACAAGGCACCACAAAAAGTTTTATAGCCCCAACAAAAGTTCTATCGCAAAGCCTACCTGCATGTGTACTCTTTCCCCTCCTTCCTCCTAGCACCATTGACACGCATAAACTGGCGACAGGTGATGTGCGCGTGCTCAGACACCGGCGAAAGTGGTGCTCCGTATGCCTTTCAAGCTAAACACTAAAAATTAGAGGAGGAGGAGGAGGAAGAACTTTACTGGTTGCAAAAAAAACATCTTCGTCTTCCCAAGTGAGATAAGCTCTCATTCCAGAGCCCCCGTAGATTTGGCTATCGCCTCTCGACTAGTCTGCGCTGATCTTCCAGGGTCGAGCTGGACAACAATGCTTCCACAGTTCTGTCGTTGGATTGTCATTCACGGGCACGGTCTTAGTTTCGGGACAGGCCCATGTGACGTGGTAAAGGGTAGCTCTTTCTCGCCCGCATAGTGGGCATTGCTTTGACGGATGTACTGCACGGTACATCGAGTGGACAAGGCTTAGATGTGGGTACGTGTTCGACTGCAGGAGGCGCCGTTCCACTGTCTCCTCTTTGATTAGGTTTTGTGCGGCGGAGGAAGAAAGCGGCGATTTAAACGCTGATGTTGCAGAATATGATGATATGCCAAAGGAATTGCTGCTAGAACTGTGGACTTATCTCCCTGAGGTGGCTGGGCCCGGATAATCACAGCTCGGGCTGATGCATGCGCTCGTTCGTTCCCGTCCAGGCCGCTGTGTCCTGGTGTCCAGATTACTGAAGTTGTGGGGAGCTGACTGGGCGAATGTTTGGTGAGTATTTAATGGGCGATTTAGATATTCGGCCTTTGCTAAAGCTGCGAAAGGCTGCCTGTGAGTGGGATACTACTGTAATATGGTTAATCTCGGCGGTCCCAAGCGGGAAGTCGTTGTGCATCCCTGTGTATTCTGATTATCCCGACGACGTGGAACTTGAGGCGGCAACGGCGGCGGCTTCACGTTCTCGGGCAGCGGTTTTAGTTGTTTTCGCCCCCATTACCGCTTTTGTGAATGTCGACGTTTCTTTAATCTTCAATTCCCGCTGTACGTCCGCCTACCGGACAACAGGTGCCCGTCCCATTGCGAGTTAAACGTGCAGCTGCTAACAACGGCGCTAGCATTGTTATCAGCCGAACATGTAACTTGTTAAAGAGGCATCGGTTGTGGCGAGGGTGTAAAACTCGAAAAAAGGCCTCGGTGGTGGCGGGATGGAGCGGAGAAACAGTGTCGAGATAAGCGGCTTCACCGGAATGAGAATTGGGGGTTAGATATATTGGCACGAAGCCAGAGACGACGCAGTAGTCTTGAGGAAAAAAAAACATGTTTATTGGAGTGAACTTATGCTCCCCTAACAACTAAAAAAAATACACAAACGGCGAAATAGCAGTAAACAAAGTGACGTGCGTAGACTGGTGTCGGCGATTACAACGCCGCGGCATCTGCTCAGCGGGAATTTATCACTCGGAGCGAGGGTTTCTGGAATAGTCAAATTGTATCCAGAACACTGTAAATCAGCGAAGATTATTCTAGGCTGTTCACATTCGTTCGCAACGCTCTCCCTATCAGAAGAGATAACACATGCGGCACAGAAAGAAAGAATGGAACACGCTACTCCCTTGGCACTGAGACAACAGCGATGACACAGGCCGACGCAGCCGGGCGGCAAAATGAAGACACAAATAAACAAACACAATGCATGGTTCGCGGCAATATACAGCTTTGCTGTAAAAAAGTACAAGTTACTTTAGCAAATCAATATGGGGGAACTATGTAAATACAATACCGGCCTGCATAAGAAAATACTTAAGAAAAAAGAAATGTGGTGGTAATAAAAGATTAATAAGTGAAACTCCGTTATTGCTACAACTCGGGTTAATTATCGGGGTCTTGAAAAATCTCGAAAAGCACCATATCCCAAGGGGCCAATTACATCAACTTTCGCGCGTTTTCTTAAGGCAATATTCTGTTATGAGTCACCTGCGCCTGAAATATTTGGTTTTGCTCTACGTTTGCCGATCTCTCTGTCCTTTGATTCAGCCACCCGGCCAGAAAATTTACGACTTCTGAAAAAAGTTGTTTGCAAAACATTTTGAAGCCAGTGAATCTGGTACCATGCCTCGCACCTTTCAAAATTGTTGATGTAAAATGAACCGTTAGGCGTATTTCAGGCAAAACATACATAGGCAGACCTCGTTTGGTTGAAAATAGTTGTGGGCTACATATTTGTGACAAAAATATAGGAGCGTTGAATACAATAATTTACCAAAGAAATACACGAGTCCATCAGTGACGAAAACGCTTAAACAGATGGCACACGGACAGCCTAACGCAGAAAATTTGAATCGACCGCAAACCACTATCGTGGTTATCGTCGGAGGAGTGAAAGGGAGAATAGAGCGTGCATGGCCAGTGTTCAGAAGAGAGGCGTTTACGTGGCAGGAGCGGCAAAAGACTATTTTCCTATGAAAACGCAGTCCACCAACAGCATTCCCTCCTGCACAGGTGAGATGATTCGCGGAGGCGAGCAGATGGACGAGGATTTGCCGGGTTCGCTCAAGATTGCCCCACGAGGGTGCTGGTTAGGGCCTGTTGGTAGAGCATTACAAAGAATTGAAGCCATGGGCGTGTTTAAGCATTGACAATAGCGTTTTTGACGTTGAAGTCAGGTGATCGGTCATCGTCTGTGTGTTCAAGTGTATGAAGGATGCCCCCGTAGAAAAACCTTGTCGTCTTGGCCACTTCTACCGGCTCAGATTAGACTAAACTCCAGCTCGGACTAAAAATCCCTGCGGCTGTGGCATCAACGGCTCACGGTGTCCTGGGGACTTAGTTTTTGTTTTATGCTAAGTCCTTGTTGCTCTTAATGTGCATCGAATGAAGACGACTTCATGGCTATGACACAACGCCATCGGCAAAGTGTACTCCATGCTTGGGTGGGGCTTCGGTCGCCCCGCAGCGCCCACGAATGGGCTCGGTGGGCTTGATTGACACAGGAACTCTGTAGAAACTTGTGAATTGTTTCTCACGGCCGTGTTAAACTCGCGACGTTCGTGACTGCAAATGCTGTGGCCTGGTTACCGCAGCACCTGCAGTCATGGTTCCCGTAGCAGACGTATTTATAGCCCTACAGATTCTTTGCTGTAGCGGAGGAGGAATTTCGAGCTTGTTTTCGTCACTCAAAAAGTACTGTGCATTGGCTCTGCAGTCATCTGGCAACAGACCCACACTTGCTACGGCGTTGAATCTGCTTTCGCTCCTTGACGGCCAAGTAGCAACTGCAGGGAGCGCTGATGTTTAACGTGACTAGCAGCTTCCACGAAAGTGTTGGTAGCGACAGCCCCATTCAACAGTCCAGTCAACATCCTTCAACAGTCAGCCGGTGTACGCAAGCATGCAATAAGATCACTAAAGACGGGTTCTCCGGTCCTCGCCCTTTTTTATTGGTTCGCAGGACATGACTTTATCAAGCTTCATTGTGTCTATCCGTCTGCAGCCCGAGCCTTCGTTTCAGTTATCGTCTGTTTGGAAACCTGTTTTGAACGACGCGTTGAATGACCTTGGATTTCACTGAACGTCAGCGTGGCAGACAGTTTCGCTTGAGGAGTTGCGTCTTGCACCCTTCTTGTGAAACGGCACTGCGATGATTGTCTTAAAGGGGTCCTGAAATACCTTCCGCCGATGCATGGATGTACATGTACCCAAATAAAACAATTTATTTGCAATCTCCTCCCGCAAGAATTTTGTTAAAGCGATGAGTATTAGCTGAGAAATCGTAAATCAAAAACCGCGCATTATCGTCGCTCCGCGTTTCCTCCTCCTTTCGACTGTAGACGGCGCGCGAGCCTTGCCTCCCATGATGCTGCACTCCGCAGCGGTGACGCACTTCCGCTATTGCGCTGCTCAGGCTGTCGTCTGCTACGGGCAAGCTTTGTTGACACCATGGATCCTGCGCTCCGCTCAAGGCTGGAAAAGCGAACGAAAAATCTGGCCGCATGTATGCGGCGGCCTGGCCTTGCCCTTTCGCGGTGTAGGTTGCAGGCGGCACATGACTTTTTATCGGCGGCGAACTCGCAGCCGCACGGGGAGGGTCGTGCGCTCGTTCCCTTGATGCACCGCGCACTGTTTATCCAAAAAGCGCCGTATCAGATGTGGCCACGCTGGTGCCGGATCTTATTTTGCGGCGGTGGTAATTCATGCCGGCGGCATGTGAAAAAGTCATATTAAACCGATACAGAACCCGTGCACAAAACGCTTCAATCATGTGACCAGTTCAGCTTGGGGCGACGCGTGGTGGAGAGCGGCAACGTTGGCAAAACATGCTCCGGCGCGGCTCTGAGCTGTCTAGTGCTGGAGCGAGCGCCATTTCTTTGACAATCTCAAACATCGGTTGCCTTGGCAACAAGGCACAAACCGCCCCAGAAGTCAGTTACGTTTGCGTGATCCCGGTTCAGCTCGGGGCCCCACCTCGCGACATGTGGGCACTGCAGGCGTACCACTCACTCCCATTGGGAAGTGTGAGATGCGTTTGGCATTACAGGAGGCGATGGTGTGTGTGTTGTGGACGCCTTTGTTTCGCGATGAAATGCGACGTTGTGCTTCTGCGGGTGGATAGTGCTTCCCATGGTCTGGATTATCTTTCTCGAGCGACGTACGACTCAACCTCGCATGGGGTATGTGCAGTGTGCGTGGCTAAAAGCCATTGGCTTGTGCGCCAGAGTTAAGTGACTTGCTGTTCGTCCCCGTAAACCGCGCGCGAGGTGAGTACCGAACTTACGACGGGCAGGAGGCAACCCATTCTCTGTCAATCGTGGTTCAGACTTTCAAGGCATGTTGGGACGTTGTGTTCTTTAAAAACGCATCTCTGGATTGTTTTGAAGATAAATAAAATGTATGCGCAAAACCCGGGCATTGGCTCTGGGCGTTCTCTGCGATTGTACGAAAAAAGTGCCACGGGGCTTCAACGCTTTCTTAATGGAACGTACTCAGGTAAGAGAATATCCATGTCGTGTTATGGCCGTGTTGCATTCAATACAAACGGTTAAGCGTTTGTTTTACACTTGTTTCGTTTGTCGTAAAATGCCCAAGCACTCCGGCACTCCGCTGGCAGATCAGCCGGCGAGCCGACGCTGAGGAGACGACTCATCTCTTTGCCGGAAGTGCGTGAAAAAGCCGCCCAATAGCAGGATGTCTAGCTCATGAAGAACATCTGGGAATCGATGATGTAGACATGTGAAGATGGCGGCGTCCAAAAACACGAAGGAAAGGGTGAGAAAAAAACGACGAACTTTGCAACAAAAGTGTGAGCTTTCCGCTGCGCGTAAAAGAGTAATACTTGGCACAGAGGACGTTGAAGACGAAATCTAACGGTTGCGCTAGTTCATTTAGTGTGCTCAAAATGCCTTTCAGGGCCCCTTTAAGTAAATACAATCAACGGCGCGTGTCTATTATAGCAGACAATCTTGGCACATTTAGACGGGCTTTGTATGGTGTCGTAGTCGTCTGTCAGGAAGCAGAGTATGCAAAGCGAGTGAACGGCAGAGTTGAGACCTAACGTAACATCGTGATGCCAGACGAAGGGTGTTACGAGTCTAGATCACTCCGCTTTGAGGGGATGCTCCGAAACCCCCTAGGAGAACGAGAAGACTTGACATTGAAGAAAACCACTCCGTGAGTGCCGCGATGGAGCTGGGAGGGGATTGAAGTGAGAGGCACAAGGGTCGCCTTGAAGAAGGATCGCCCAGAGGAGACAGGAAGGTCCGCAACGCGGAAGCCAGAGGTGACGCTGCCGTTACATTGACGTCGCAACCCAAGCCTGAGCGGGAGTGCACCTACGGTGCATTGGTTCCAGTCTCCTGGGTGGTTCCAGCGGTGACGGTCGTGAGCCTACGGAGAGCGTAACTGCATCGTCGAATCACGGGTTGACGGCCCCCACAATGGCAACTCTTCCGGGACCAGGCGCTGCCTCCTCTGTGCACGGCTACGGCAGAATTAGCAAGCAATCTCCGACCTCACGAAGGTACAGCATCAGTGGATCGTCTACTCTGAACATCGGTAAGCCCGCCTTATGCTAAAGGCACGTCAGAATGACCCCGCCAGAACAAAGCAGAACATTGTGGGTAAAATGGTGTTATATCAGGTTTATTAGTGGAACTTTAATTTTTATTGGGTTTTTCAGCAGCCTTTTGTTAGTAGTTTTGTTGCTAGTTCGTTTGTTTTGTGGGATTTTGAGTGGTCCTGTTTGCTTTGAGAGCTTTTCTCTTTGATAAAAATTGACCTTCCTCCTCGCATGTCTCCGCGTCCATTCTTTACTCCGCGCCGAGACGGTACGAGACAGAGGGTTAGTGGGAGCGAAGTGGAGGCGAAGGAAGATTGGGGAGTGAGCGGCTGGAACTCAATAAAAAAACGACTCTAGAGAGTTTCGCAGCAAAAGGCCGGCGAAGAGCAAAACGAAATGAAACAAATACGAAAAGTTTTTGTCATTGCTATCTTTTCCTAGCCCGTGCCCACTTGGGGGATTAGCCCGCAATTTTGAGATTTGAGGAGCCAATGTGCTTGGATTGCAAAAATAAAAAAGCTAGGAATTGTAAAAGTAAAATCTGTAGAACAGTGCGTGACTCGTCCCGCCTTAACGTGATGGTACGTGATTTGGACTGGTGCACATGAGCCGCGAATATCCCCAATTCTAGGGAGGCTACGGCGTGGGCCAGTCTTCTTTGTCACGTTATTCACGAAGAAATGAAAGAGAAGAAACTGAGGCAAACATGGTATAGCAGAAAAAAACCCGGTCGAAGTAATTCGTGGAAAAGACAAGGAAACAAAATCGACGAAAATCAGGCAAGTGCAATGTATCCCTGAAGAAGTTATTAGGTATCGCCAGGCTGTTGCATCCAAAGCACGTATGAAGACTTTAGTTCCCCGAGAAAATTTTGTATAGACAACCGAATAGAACGACTTTAGAACGTAATATCAGGCAGAAATTATTTTGAACCGCGCGGTTGCATCAGCCGCCTCGTTTTTTTGCTGGTCTGCCATAGTCACGTGATTTCATTGTCTGGCACTGACGGCAGGAACTGTTTCTTAGGACGAAAAATTTAAAGCCAAAAGCTCATGTCAACGTGTAAAAAATGAAGTTTGTCGTGAAATATTGTATGAAAAATTAAAGCGCAGTGATGAATTTGGTTGCTCCCAGTAGCCAGCATTGCAACAGTGGAGCGAGAGAACGCACTGAAATATGCCACCACGGCCAGCCATGCCTTCTTGGAGTGCGCTGCCCTGGAATATATTTACGTCACATAAATAATCAGCATATAGCACGAATTGCATTTTTAACGTATTTTCACTCAGCCGCAAACTGTTACCATAATTTTTCGGGGGTGTCACTAGAGGTCGTGTCTCCAGAGTTTTGCTCAATCGTGGGCGTTCTGTAATAGCACCCCAGCTCAGTGTTAAGTGTGCCACAGATATCTCTATGCCCAGGCGTCTGTACAGGTGCGCTTCCAAGAGAATAAGTTCATTATACGGTTTACAAAAATGATCACAGGTGGGTGAATGAGAGGTTATGTTCATTTCACCTGTATTCATAAAGGAATTAGACGAAACATTTTAGTCTAAAATGTGAATACGTCAGCTCTATCCGGGACCTCTGCCTCAAAACGCTAGCAGACACACCAGAACGCGGCAAAATTGTTGCACTCACTCAATTCTTAGCTCTGTGTGCGGTAGGGGTACGAAGAGAATTCTTCTATTGATAAAACCGTGGTTATATATAATACTTGTATTATGTTCTCCTGTTTATCGCAATGTCGTCCAAAAGTTTTTTCATGGTTTTGTGGCGGAATAATTTTTACGGGTCGATGCATGCTTTCACGCTGTCTTAACCTACCATACCTTAACATCAACCTTATAAGCGTAGAATCTTGTTCGTTGCGTCCTGGGCCGTAACTCATTGAAACCCGCTTTCTGGATGATGGCCGTTTAACTGAATGAATTCTGTATGGGTCTCTTTTCTTGTTCAATTTTGAGTTAATTTATATTTGTAAATGCTTTCTTAATAGCACAGATTCACTAGCCGTAATATAGTTACTTCAGGTGTTAGTGTATTCGGCCTGTGTGTGCGGGCGGTGTTGAGCTCTTGAAGGTTATGAAAAAGCCTAATTTGTAAGCGTCCCTCATGTTACAGATTTGAATTCTTAATGTTTGGTCATTTTTGTTGTTACGCTGCAATCGTTGAAAACTTCAACTCACCTAATTTCAAGCGTTTTTTTCTAGTCACTCAAGACAGCTTCAAGCACACGCAATAAGAAAAGAAAAATTACGAGAACTGATGCACCACTCCATCTACAGGTTTTGTCGATGGGGCCTCCTAATAGAAACGTAAATATAACTATCTACCCCGGAATCTATACAACTACGTCTAATTACCCAAAGTTCAAGTAAAATTTGTTTCGCAGTCCCTATCCACAATTAAATAATTCCAGGAAGTAAATGGTAAATTCAACACTTTAACAAACTTGGAGAAGTGGCAATCCTATTAGCCGGGAGTTGTCATTAAAAATGTAGTCGATGACTTAAGATTTACTTCAAGTGCGATCAGGGCATAAGCAAAATACTTTACTGCAGTTTGCTTTTTTTTTTCAGTCAAACGGAATAGGAATGTTACATACACGCATACATACATACATACAACTTTATTTCGCTATAAACTTCACTCTACATTTCGTGCCTGCAGAAGCGCAAATCACTTGTGGGCGGGTTACGGCAGACTCAGTAGGCTCACTGAGGGGTCATAATACTAGAGGCAAATCTTTTGCGAAAGACAAAAAAAGAAACACCATATACACAACAAAAATGAAATAATGCGCATTCGCACTCATGAAGGTTCAGAAAAATCTCTACTTTTTGAAGTTTACACACGTTTACACACCTGGTGATACAATTATGAACTATATCAGATTGAGGCAGGAATTTTATAGAAACTAATGAACCAAATGAATGGACAGAGGAGCTGTTTAAAATAAATCACACTGCTTCTACCAGGTAACACAATGTAAGGGACACTCCCTTACTTTACATAATTTACTCATGTTTAATTTGAGATTTCGGTTTGTAAATTGAGCACAACTTTTTTATGTCCTCAGGCAACTGATTAAAATAAAAAAACGTGGTATTCTCAAAACCGCTCACCATAGTTTGTATATATTCTACACAATTCGTAATGGTGTGTTTTGCTTAGCACTTTATGCTTTCTTAGTACTTTTTAAAACCGCGTATAAACGAAGTATCGCAAACGTACAACTTGGTTATATAGATCCATAAAAGAATCCACGCCTGCAATGTATGTTATCCCTTTGTTCAATGTTTCAAGCCCAATACCGTATTGTATGGTATCAGATATTCGATCCATTAACTTGTCTACTTTCTGTATTCTGGTTTGTGTGCAGGAAGCATAAACTGAAATTCCGTATCCCAGAATAGACTGCCCGAAGACCTTAAAAAGCAGCCGGCGCAGCTTCAGGGCGAATTCAATTTTAGTGGATATAACTGGGTGGACACTGTTCTCTGGCGTTTAAATACGTATTCATCATGAACAGCTCAGGACATATGGTTGTCAAAATGGAGATCCAGGTATTTCACTGTTGGTGAAAGCTGTAGTGGTACACCCGAATAGTCGTTACAATATTCGGAATGCAACACAATAGACCCGTTAGTGGTTGTGTCTAATGCGGGGTTCTAAAGAAAATTAACGTGCTTTTGTTCTTGTTTAAAAATATTTGATTTTTTTCAGCCATGGTACTGCTTTGGTTACATCATTTTGAAGTAGCTCTTTAGCCTCATGGTAACATTCCCTTGACAGGATAAGTGCCGTGTCATTTGCGTACTGAAGGAGTTGGACGTTCAATTGAATGTTTGCAAATAGTTGTTAAATAACCGAGGTGCGAGAAGGGACACTTGTGGTACGCACGAGGTGCGAGAACGGATCTTTGTGGCACGCCGAACTTAATGTGCATAAAGGCACTATGTACATTTTGAACACTCACTACTTGAACGCGATCAGTGCAATAACTGCTGAAAAGTTTTTGGTAAGGCCCACGGAAACCAATATTCTCTAGTTTGTGTAGCATTATGTTTTGGTCGATAGTATCAAACGCTTTACTTAAATCTAAAAGAAGCCCAAGTACAATTTCGTATTGGTCTATATGCTTGTTTATATAGTCCCTACATTCTTCTAACGGATCAATTGCGCTAAGCCTAGTGCTGAAGCCGTGAGGCGTTGCACCTAATATAGATAATATATCACTGAAAGACATCATGCTTTTATGTACGAGTTTTGTCATTATAAGGCTCGAAATAGGTCTGTAATTACTCTTATTTGCCTTACTGCCACCTTTATGAATGGGCCTAATCACCGATATCGTCGTATCATACGAAATTACAGCAGTTTCGAAGCAAACGTTTAAAATAAGCTCAAGTACGTCCTTACGATTACAATAATTATATTTCAGGTCTCGTAGTTTGAATATTTCTTAACTTGGTGGTTGATGAAGGGAAAGTGTACGAATAATCTTCCATACCTCATGTGCATTGACGGCAGGTGGGCATAATTAAAATGGGTAGCGCCGATACATGACAAACCCCACACCACACGAGACGTTTCCTTCAACCTCTCCAAAGAAGCTTCAAAAGATTCTTTAAACGAGTTAGCGATAGTCAATGGGTGTTCCGAAACAAAAGTATTAATTAGACTGTCGTTTAAATTTTTTGCCTTCGTTCATCCATAAGATCATTTAAAAGACCCCACGTCTTTCTCATCTTGTTTCTGCCCTTACCAAACTCTGCCGCAAAATATTGCTTTTTACTTAGTCGTAATCAGGCCGTCAGCTTATTACGAATTATTTGATAATCTTGCTGTACGAGTATATCCTTTTTTTCTAGTGTGCCAATCCCAGTGTAGGCATTGTAATACATTTTTTACGGGTTACAACTTCTTGGTTTAACCTTTTTTTCCCTGTGAGAGTAGCCTGTTATACTGACTTATCAGCTCAACATAAGCCACTACATAGTCCGTAACTGAAAGAAGGGACCAGTCATGTTTTTGTATTAAAACGTCTGTTCTTTTGTTATCAATATAGTCAATACAGCGAGCTGAATCGGTACCCACAGACTGTGTTGATAAGACACACAAGGCCGTAAAATATTGGTCAGCTCCTTTTTTACGGTCTAAAGTGGCTAAAGTTTCAAACTTAGAACACCCTGAAGCTATGTGGTGAATATATGACTGAGTTAGTCGTGAAGCCGAGATTTCTTCCCCAGTGAACTTGTATTTAAGGTTTTCTATGCCAAAACCAGCCAGCAAATACAAGTAGCCTGAATTTTCCATTTTCTGCGGACCACTAATGTCACTGTTAAAATCACCCGCTATAATCAGGTTTTCGTGGGATTTCTTAAAAGTTCCCAAAAAGTGAGCGTAGATCTGAATTCGTAGGTCTATACCCAGCGACAATAACAAAACTAGCCTCAAGTTTTCTTATAGTGAATGTAC
Source organism: Haemaphysalis longicornis (assembly GCF_048455015.1). Taxonomy (NCBI): domain Eukaryota; kingdom Metazoa; phylum Arthropoda; class Arachnida; order Ixodida; family Ixodidae; genus Haemaphysalis; species Haemaphysalis longicornis. The sequence goes on along the minus strand of NW_027526385.1, from coordinate 191,100,960 downwards.
GAACCTCAGCACTTTTAATCTCACAAGTGATTGTTTCTTTCAGCAATGTTCCTTTTATAAATACCCCCTCCATTTCCGCCGGTGCGACATGAAGGGAATTGGTGGAAGCCCTGTAGCGTATACGTAGTACATTCACACAATCTGAGGTGAGTCTCAGTTATTAACAATGCATCCAAGTAAGTACGTGTATCCAATAAATGAGCAATCAGCAAATCCAAGTGTTTGCTTAGACTTCGAACATTATTATGTACAGGGTATAGCAACGGTCTTTTGAATGTGTCGCTTGAGTCCAGCGTATCTTCTGTCCATAGGGACCGGTGACTGCACAGAGGGCGCGACGAATACGTACACCCAGCGCCGCCCCACGGAAGCTTGAGCTAACTCTGGGTCGGTGAGAGGCAGATGGCGGCCGCGCGTTCGTATATTCGGCACCTCCCGGTTTGTTTTTGCGACTCTGCAATTGTTTTTGAAAGGTGTCTCGACCTTAAAAACTGTTCTAGCAAATAGTTTCCCCGTGTCTCAAGTGCTTCTGTGCTATTGCCGGACAATTACGGGGCTGATCTACTACTGTCGGCTTGGCGTGCGCGAGACGTTTCAAAGATTGTACGCTCCCGTCCGCGTGTACACCGTGAAAGAAATCGATGGGACAGACATCATTGCGAAGTCCCTTTCGTAGCAAGGGAAGCTTATTTACTGCGCCAATTCAGGTCAGTATTATTTTTTTTATCGTATCACAGCCTAATAAACTGACCCCAGCGTATACAACGGCGCTCCACAACAGAAGCGTGTTTGTGTTGTTTCCTCTGTTCGCGCAACCACACTACAGTTACTTTTTCGGTTGCCCTTCTTCAGCTCGGTTGGTGTTGTCACTAATTAACAACGGATTCCAAACGTTATTAACTGATGACAAAGCAAACGCAGTTCCACACACTTGAAAATCTGATTCGAAGATGCGGTTGTCTTTACGAAGATTCCGTTTAATTTCGGCTTCTGTCTTGTGAGTAATGGTAGAGTTGTCTTAGCGGCTATTTGTGATACAGTTTGTTCAGGCCGTTCACAATTCTCCCCTCCTCCTTCCGATCCTGTGCTTAAACAATAATAATGACAACTTTCAGGGTACGCAAAGCGCATTAAAGAAGTCAGCGCGAGTGAATGCAGCCTTGCCTTTGATAGCTGGCCACGCTCTAGTTTGGAATGCGTGGCCGAACTCTGTAGACTTCGGGGAACAAAGTAGGGCAGTAAGCGGGAAGCGCATTGACCGTCCTAACATTGCTTTTGGCATCACCCGCGAAGTGCTGTGAATGCAAATATTCTTGTGCTGCCTTTTGGCATCCATTCGGGGCCGCGAATTTCACTAAAAAAATGTTACTGCTGATAAAACAATAGTGGCGGCAGCCGTAATACCTTGTGTTATGCTAATACTAAGACGGCATGCGATTCATCGCAGTGCGCGATGTGTATGGAACTCTGAAAGCAAACGTTGTAGTTTTACGACCCTTCGTGTCTGCGCTGTGCGTAAACAGTCATTGCACTCATAATTTTACTCGTTCTACTGTCAAAAAATGTCCTGGCTTTCTTACTGCTAAAATCAATTTCTTGCGACGCTTATTCTCCACGGCTGCCCGAGAAACCTGTACAGAACGATGGCAGGCTTCATTTCGCGATTGTTGCAGTCCTTCACGCAGCAGTAACGCCGCTGCCACTAATTCTTTCCTGCAGCATTTTAATCCTTTCGGACCCTGCAACTTGACATTTTAACTATTTTTCTCAAAAAAACTTCCGCCACACAACGTCGAACCGCACGCAGCGCGTGTATTTTTACGTGCGCTGAACGGCCGGTCGCGACATCCACTGACCCAGAGTTGCTAAGCGGCGGCGAGAGGCGTCGCTACAGTCGCGCGCAAACTTCTGTGTCCGGTGCCTATTCTTAAAAGCCGTCAACTACACTGAACATTCCTAACTTAGTTTCAACAAATCAAGTTCGCTTTGTATTGTTAGGGTCTCTGATCCCTCACTCTTCTTCATCAGGACTTTTCCATTCCGTATTCACAAAAAAAGAAGATAATTTATGTCGGTTTCTTGCAAAAAAAATGGCACAATTTTCAATGGGGGCGCGAAACTGGAAAAACAGCAGAGCGGGCAGCTTCTCCCTCTTCGTCGTACACCCGGCTGTTGCATCTCGCACGCATTTCCAAACTTGCAGCTGAAAGGTGCACATGAATTGCACGCGTGGATCGTTTTGCCTAGACTTTTTAATCTCTACGAAAGTGGACCACCTAAGGACGCGCAAGAACACGTGGCGATTAGCTTCGTCAACTCGGCTTCTGTAGAGCGAACTCTTCGTCTGTGCTGCCAAATTCCGGCGCGAACACACGTGAACTGATGAGAAGAAGAGCGCGCAGGAGATCACGCCATGAAAGCTGGCCAGAGTGTTCTCGAAAGTCAAGGTGGCAGACGCCGGGTGCTTTTCAGGAGGGGCAGGCCCACGTGCGCTCTGTAGTTCTTGGTATTTTTTGTGAGCTCCTCACGTGGCGGAAGACCACTCACAAGCCTGGACGATGCCAGGCGTTCCTCACGAGGATTGGAATGGAGAAGCTTTTATTAGGCCAGCGGTTAAAGCCTTGATCTAAGACTTGAGACTTGGGCGCAGTCGCCCTCGCCGTGTACGCCAGGTTCGAACCTCGCTTCCCGTCACCGGCTCGCTCGGGCTCTTCCTGGTCAGCGCTACGATGACGCGCCGGATGGCCTGGATTTGGTGGTCTTGGTCTTCATACCGCTTCATCTCCTCAAAGGCGGGTGGCAGTATTTCTGTCGTGGATTCTTCCGGGAAGTTGAGACAGTCCCAGACAATGGGCGCACGCTAACATTCACTCGCCTTTGCATAGTTCTCTGGTAACGATCGACGGCGTAAGTAAATGCTTCAACCGCTCTGCTGTCAAATGTTGCTCTGGGCGCTTGAAAACGTGTAACAGAATGTTTATGCTGGCAACAGAAAGGGAAGCGTCGCCTTTGCATAAAAACCTTATCCCACAAAAAGAGGATAATAGCGATAAATATCAGCCTACGTCTGGAAGCTCAACACTATTTTTATATTGTTTTCAGTGCCTACACAAGCAGTGGAAGCGTTTACCCGCTTTAGTGAGACTATTTTCGCCGGCACCTAAGACTTTTTAACGTGTTTCTTAGGAGGGCAGGTTGCTGCTTTATAAAAAAAAAATTTAGGTGTTTTTGTCCCATTAATACAATCGAAGAGCCTGCAGTTTTTAGTGATTGAGCAAGAAAGCGCACCATTGTATTTCAGAAATGGGGTCCTGTCGAGCACACAGCTAGTGAAGAAACGAACTATAGAACTGTGAGGATAACTACGACTGAAAGGGGGAAAGAAACCCCATTTCCATGTGTCCTGGAAAATACTGCAACGTTTGCCGTTTGTGTTAACAATGGCTCATCAGTTTTATAAACGTCAACAAGTTAAGCATAAAAATATGGAGGCGTCTCTGGGATGACCTATAAATTAAACTCGCCATCTGCTCTTAGTAGCGGGCTTTCCAACACAAATCATGGGGAAAATTGAAGCCATGAGCATAATCGCTTTCCTTGTGGTTCTATGCACTTTTTTCTGCATTGTGAGCGGTCAACAGCCTGCAGGAAATGCGATTCGCGTGGGTTATGGACCCGGACTGCCGCAGCCAGAACCAGGCTTATGGGGTGGATATCCGAATCGTCCACACCGCCGGCGTACGTATATTGAGGCTTATTGCTTGTACTTTAGGGGCGGAAATTTTGAAATTCCTTCAGTAGAATGAGTATGTCAAGGTCAAGAACCTTGATATGAATTTTTGCTCGCTTCAGCTAGCTTGCCTCTGCAGTTGCGTTCGTTATACTTGTTCATGTTCCATTGGACCAGGAATACATTCGAGCGTGGCAGACGTGGAGTTTCGAGGAGTTACATTTCGAGGAGTTAAATTATGAGGAGTTACATTTATGTTTCGAAATGATGAATTTTTGAGATCCCATAAACAACACTTTATCTGGTTTGTTAAAAATGTGAAGTATGTTTTTGTATTTCAATCCTTCTAGCTCTCTGTAACCTCATTGGTATAAGACTGTTCCATTTTCGCTAATTGGTACCGTTCAGGATAATGCGAAATTTTAAAATAGATATTTTTACGCTCTGCAGTGTCGTCAATCACTTCTAAATACCACAACCAATAGTACCTGTGGTGTGAGTTCTCCCATTCATTGACAAAGCAGTACCGGGCCCCATGCCGAATAACAATTCTGAAACCAGAAAGTTAAGTTGTTGAAAAAAATATTGTTATGGTGCCATGCGCGCGTCTCCCCGACGAGATCAGTAAAAATTGTTAGAAATAGTTCTACGAAAGAACTAATGTAAGCGCTACTATAACTTCTAGTTGTCGGCGTTCCGTTACATAGCCGATTGGCCGTAGATTGCATTTTTTTCTCAGCATAGTATATAAACACTGGCTGAATATTCATTCAAGTTACCATGGCCACATCATTTTTCTCAGTTACACGCGATGACTCGTTTAAAATAGCTGCTCTTAGTAAAAATGTGATAACTTAGGATGGTTTCCTTTTAGGCTAATCTGGGAATGAATGTTACGTGTCGGCACGTAAGATGACACGAAGCATGGTCGATGGTTAAAGGAGCCGTGAAGAGAAAATACAACTTCGTTTAATTTGAAAGAACTAGAATTCAGCATCTCACTCATCTCCATTACAGCCACAAAAGGTGTTTTTTTAACGAAAAAAAGCAAGAAGTATTTAAAAACTTTCAAATTTTGCGCCACAGGGACGTGTTATGAGCAAGAATGACGTCATACGGGCCAACAATAAAACATAATTTTCAGTGCGTTAACTGCACGTTAGCATTCAAGTGATGCGGTCAAATGGAACTTGAGGCCCCATTACAGACGTTCAGTCATGTGTCGTCGCGACAGGTCAGTTAGGTGGTCGCCAATCGCACAAAAAAGGTTCTGTGACTTCATAGAAAAGTTGCGGGAAATTGGCTAGGGGGTCGCGACTGCTTCACACGTTTTCTTTCATGTCTCCGTTATTTGTTCGAAGATTGCGATGATATTGGTATCATTGTAATCGGGACTAAGCAGTCTTTCTAATAAACCCAACGTGTATTTTGTCTTCATGGCTCCTTTAAGTGATCATTTTACAACAAGATGGTATCTATGTACAAATGACCATGACCGTTTTAGCCAGGCTGCGTGCCATACACACTTTTGTCTTGGTAGGAGGAAGGGGAAATTCCACTTACGTATCGTGTAATTCCTGGGCGTCTCGTGACATCAGGAGACTTCTTTGTTAGTACAACCTGGGGCGAAAAATCATCCTCTCTTTATAGCTTGATGAACATAGACTTCGTTTGGAGAACCTGCACTTATTTTTCTTGGACCTCAATTGTCTTTTTTTCTTGTTTACACCCCACCAGCGTTTTGGTTATTTGCTTGCTGGTTTGGGTGAGTGAACGTGCGCTGAATATTGGGCAGGCATTTCAAGCAGACAAGTCGTTTCTTATTTCACCTGAAAACGTAAAGGAAAGGTGGAACAATCAGTGTTCAGCCGGTTCAGCTTGAGGTCACTATTTGTTTTACAAGATTTTTGTTCATAACAGTTATAGAAATTGGCGGCTTTCTCAAAGCAGAGTTTTTCGGTATACGGGAAACATGATCCTAAAAAGACTGTGGTTCACTCCTCTGTCGACGAATCGGTTAAACACGAAAGTTAAATGTGGAGCGAAATCTGCAGCTGAGCATAATTTCGGGTCGCCGGCTGTCTTGTGGGTACGCTTGGCGAGCGACACACTCATGCAGTCATCTCATCCATAATTAAAAAAACAAACGCAACCGGACGTCGAAAAATATTGCTGGCGATGGTGATACTCTTCAATGCCAAAGCAGAGAGCAGGGCGAACATCGGTCTTCTCGGAGAGGGCACATAGCTACTGCGCAAAGGGCAGTGCTTGCGTCATATGGGAACGAGAGACAGCGCGCGCGCTACTATGTGGTCATCTCATAGCGCGCCGCCGCCGCTGAGCATGACCCGAGCGGCCTCGGCATACAGCCCTCCCCCTAACACTTTCACCCTACTTTCATTCTCCGCTTTTTTGCTTGCTCTATCTTCGGTGGCCTGTTCGTTCTCTTGGGTAGAATGAGGCGAACGCTAAGTTACGACATGTATTCACAGGGGCGGGCGCTTAAGAGCTGCGCTTTAAAAAACACCTCATAACGTTCGACTATGTAAACTACAGGGGCACATGTACCGTCACCCTAGGGGAAAAAAACCTACTTTAACTGCCGTGAAAGGTACATCATTTACGATCTTATCGTTCACTTTTATACTGTCCCTAAAGCGATAACACGCCCCAAGGCGTTTTTATAATGATGCGCGGTACGTTATTATGCGAGAAGACTGCAGCTATTGGGAAAGGGGGAAAACCAACAATTTGAAGGCTGTCGAAACACACGGAATTCTTTTTATACGAAATAAATGGTGCGGCGCACATCGCGTTTTGCCGCTGACTGAAGCGTACCTGAAGGGGAAACATTCTCGCTTAAAAGGTGGTATGATTTTGAATGCTTTTAAGGACGTCACTGATATTGTAGTTTGGGGCCGAGATGTATTTACTACACGCGCACTATAAAAATCCATCTACTGCGTTGCTGTCAGTCAGTGCTGGTGTATCATATCCTGAGCTTCTACGACTGGTCATGCTCTAGTTTTCCAAGTTGCCTTCGTGGCCAAGCTTGGGAATGTATTGCCACCTTTTCATAAGGTACCGGGCACAAATTAGCCTATATTTTGAATGGAGGGATCATTGTATCCCTTTGGTTCTGAAAAGGGCTCTAAAAGTGATATTGGTATGGCTGAAAATTGTGTTTTTTATTTAAAAAACGGTTACCATACAGCATGAAAAAGGCCAGCAATCTGTATTTCTTTTGGAAAATTATAAAAATAATAGATATTCAAAAGCAAGCATCGGAAAGAGAAAATTTCAAGCAAGGGTGTGTTTGAATAATAATAACCGATTTTCCAAAAATAAAAGAACTCTGCAGCAGTTACAATTTTTATGTCTTTAAAATATTATAGGAGGGCTGTTTTTTGCGTATACAAACAAAATGAAACTATATTAGTTGAACTCTCCTTGAAGTGGATCAGTCGGCGTTGTCTAAATTATTATAGTGCTATGTAGCAGAACAGCCACGCAAAAATTGTGTTTGCAAGAGATCGTATACCCACCGCGGTTGCTCAGCGGCTAAGTGCCGCTGAGCCCAAATACGCGGGTTCAATTCCCGGCCGCGGCGAGTAAAACGGCCATGTGTTTGAGATTTCGGCACAACGTGAATCCGCAGCCGTCCCCTTCGGTTCGCCTAATCGCCTCTCTAGCATCGGTGCGTTGAATGACGTAATCAATTTAATGTAGGAGATCATATGCCCAAAATAAGCATCATGCGTAGTGCGTGCTCAGACGTTACGGTGCGAATAGAATGCGTGACGGCGCCCTCTTTCTGTGTTTTTACGTTTCTTTATTTTTTCAGAAATCAGAACAAATGGTTTTGGCAGCTGTAAGAAGTAGTTAATTCTTTATGTCACTTTGAAGAACTCCCTCGTACCAGGTTTAAATTTTACTTTTCAGACTGCATATGATGCGGACGCATTTAGGCATTTTTCCTAATGGAAGGGCTTATTTAGGCTGATAGTGTTTGTACCCGAAAGGGCCATATCATGGTATTTTGCCACCATTGTATTTTTAATTACCTCGCACTTGTGCGTTCCCGGCGCTGTGGCCGGTGCGACGTAAAGTTTGCTTTGTGAAAAATTTTTTCAAGCGGTAAATATACGCAATCAGTCCTGAATTCTGTACGTTCCCTCCGGCCTTCATTAGGCGTGTAAATCATTGGTATATTTTTAGTAGTGTGGATATTGCATCGAAGAAACAGATCCTCTACAACTATAGTCCCAGATTCCAGTCTTAAAGGCGCAAAAAGGAAAAACATTCGAAACAATTTTTCCTATTGCTGCCTTCACCACGTTAGACTCTACATACCGACTCACGTATACGAGTATAAACTGAACAATTTGGTCGATGGTAGCTGGCCCTACGCCCGTGACACAACCTTATCTAGAGTGTTCTTGTCGGCGTTTATTCAATGACAAAAAATTCAAGATGAATATAGGAGGTGCTTGACTTGAATCCAGGCCGTAATAAAACTTCCCTTCGGTTACAACCAACACCTACTGCACACACTAGCATTAAGTTGTGGAGAGGCTGAAGTGGCTAAGGACCAGACAATTATTCTCAGACTGATATAGAACCTGTGAAAAAGATCAAGCAGCATTATTCAGTTGCAGGCAATGGAAGTTGGAAGAACGACTTTTTTCATATTTAGCATGACCAGATTTTCGTTTACCCTAAGTGTGAAATCCGTAGAAAACTCAAACCGGACAGATCGACCTTTCCCGGCTTATTTCAAAACAGGTCAAGTGGGCCATACATCTTGTGTTCTTATTTTGCCTCAAGCACTTCGCGTTCGTAAAAGAACGCTGCTAAGCATTATTTTTTACTCTCAAAACTATAGCGCAAGTAGTGGTACTTATAAACAACGTAATATCATTTATATTGAAGACAAATGAACGCAAATAAATGAAGGTGTTTAGCGAAAACAAGAAAATTTTGCAACGTGTTACTGCGCGAGTTATCGATTTATGGATATATATGTAGGAGTTTCTTCCGATGTCGAAATATAACTCTGATTTTTTATCCTTTCGATCCTTCGAACTCTGATGTCACTCACAATAAACACTTTGTCTTTATGCTCTTTTTGGCTGTAACGCTTGTACTGTAATTGCCTTATCAAGAATTTTTATGCATAACTGTTGAAAATTTGGCGTTTCTTTCTAAAACGCATTTCGCCCTATGCTGATGCATATTGTCTAAACGTTTGTCTCATTTTTAAACATCAGCACTGAAAATATTTGTTTTGCGTTGTTCCAGGATGCCCCCATCACGAGGTTTTAAGACATTGCGTAAGCAGTAGTTGTGGCGAGCGTCAATGTGGACAGCCCTGGAGGAGAGCCTGCACAACAGATTGCGCTACCCGCTGCTTTTGTGGTCCTGCCTTCTGCCGAGACCCATTTACCCGCCGATGCCGCCGAGACCACTACTCCCCTCCGAAGGACGCTCATTGCTATTACGTCAAGGCGATTCCGTATGGTTCAACGGGAGGAAATACTGCGGAGCGGTAAAAATATAAAACACATGCCCAGCAAATTCCAACAAAAATAAATCGTGTGATAAACATGAGTCGCCCGAAAATCCTTTCTTCCGAAGCTTAATAGTGTTTTACGCTTGTGAGCTGCTAATCTTTGAAGAAAATATTAATAAATAATAATTATTAATTATAATTTTTTATTGATATTTTATTTATTTGTTTACTTTTTTATCTATTTATTTATGGTTAATACGTGAGGAGACTTATGAAGGAACTGCGATAAGGTCGCGCTTGATGTCAGGGTTAGTAAAATAAATTTTGGCAGAAAGGCTCAACCGGGAAGTTTTCTTTTTTACTGAATGGTCAGGAAGTAGTAAACGCATTTTATTTCAGGATACACTGAATCTCCAAGAGTAGTTGGACACAAATCGGGCAGCACGGTTCTGAATAGCTTAAACGCTGTTGGAAAGCAATAATAAATTGGGATCCCCAATAGAAGAAGCATATTCTAGTTTAATTTTGACAAGGATGTTGTATAACAGTATTAAAGAAATACGGGCAAGAGGAAACTCACGGCGCAGGAAGCCAAGCATGCGGTTAGCGTTACTGTTGACGTAATCTACATCCGTTTGCATTAAGAGGTTATTGCTTATGTGAACACCAACGTATTTGTACGTATTACCAACGTCAAGATAGCTATTGTATAGTAGGTAAAGGTTAGGAAGGCTGTTGTGGCGGTTAGGTGTAATTATCATAGCTTTGCATTTACGCACACTCGGTGTCTAACAATCTTTACAGCAAAAAAAAAAACGCTTTTTAAGTCAGTTTTAAGTGTTGAGCAGTCATTAAGATTATGTACTTATAGGTAAATTGCACAATCGTCTGCGAATAATCGGATTGAAGAAGTGATGCTGTTAGGAAGATCGTTAAATTATATAAGAAAAAGAATGGACCTGACGCAGAGCCTTGGGGTACACCGGAAGCTACAGGGCCTGCAGGTTAGTTGTAGTGTGTAGTAGAATAGGAACTCACTGGGTTCAATTAAGGAAGAAGTTTTCAATCCGTATCAGTATAATTATTATTAGGTTTGCATACAATTAATATTAGACGACGGTGTGAAGCGGTACCAAAGGCTTTTTGGAAATGGAGAAAGAGAGAGTAAAGGAAAGATGCGCTGTCCGTCACAGAAAATAGGTTATTTGTAAACAGTAGTGTACGGTTTCACAGGAGTTACGGTTCCTAAAGCGATATGCTGATGTTTATTGAAGAAGCCATTTGATTCAAGAAATGTAATAACATTGGGATAAATTGCATGCTCTAAACGTTTGCAAGGGATGGTAGTTAGAGTGATTGGCCGGTAGTGGGTTGGTTGTGTGGAGTTCCCTTTCTTGGACTACTGGAGCCTCTCTCCCCGCCTTCCAATTACGCGGTAGCATCGAACATTCCAGAGACTGAATGAAAATTTTCGGCAATAATTTTGAGGAATAGGTTGCGGTATGTTTCAAAACTGCGGTGTAATCCCATCGATACCAGGTCATGAAAACGATTTCAAGTTTTGAATGAGCTTTACTATGCCTTCACAATCGACAAAGAGCGGGTTACTACGGAGAAAGCATGCACTATCGTTAATAGTTGGTGTACTACAGGCGACATCCTTGGAAAAATGCTACAGAAAAACATTTCGCAATTCTATATAGCATTTATTTGCCGGCATAACACCCCTTTGGTCATCGCAAAGAGTAATCGCTTTTTTAGCGTAAGCCAATGGCCGAGGTTGAGCAGTTTCGCGTGGATCTCGAAGCGCCGTGCTGCGCACACGCAAGAAGAATTAGATTGAATTGGCTTGGCTTAGATGGGATTGGATTGGATTCAATCCAATTGGAGTACGGGTGTGCCGAGAATTGGGTCTGGACATTTGCCGGTCTGCGCATTCCAAAGGAGTGACGCATTCCAGAGGAGTCTGCCATAGCCGCGGCAGCCGCACAGGCGCTGGCGCGTGCCCAGTAGTGCGCCTCCATTCCGCAGTACCCAAGTCTGACGGTGCGCCGGAGCTGCTTGATAGCCGTTTCGCGTGGCTCCTGGCGAGCCGGGTGGCGCATGCGCGACGAGGAGAGGAGCAGTGACTGGACTGGACTGGACTGGGCGGACTGGATTGTATTGGATTGAATTAGAATAGACTGGACTGGACTGGACTGGACTGGACTGGACTGGACTTGACTAGACTTGACTGGATTGGATTCAATTGGATTGGAAGTCGTTTTAGGAGCAGTAAGCATGCTAATCAGCTAATACTAGACAACCAGGAAACCTACGAATAACTAACTGAAGCTTAGCGCACTCGACGTATATCCTGCCGAAGCCGAGCTAAGCCATTGCTAATTTTTTCTTTAGTTCTATTTATTTTCTACCAAACTGTACGCGGGTTTGCTTGAAGCATCAAATGGGGCGTTGTGGAGAAAAATAGGTGTTTGTCTTGTATCAAGGCTTTTTTATATTCCGAACCCGCTCTGTGGTAAAGCGACCACCGTTCGCAGTTAGCTGTCATCGCCTTATTGTGCAACCTATTTTTTATTGTGAAGCCTATTTAAGGCGGACGTAAACCCCGGGGAGCGATAGGCACAAGGGATGGTACGGAGGGGGACAAATCTATCTATAAGCGATATTACCTTATTATTAAATAGGGTCCAGTTTTTATTGACTGACCATAGACAAAAACCGTGAAATATGTGATAAGTGCAAGCTTATTGTTAAAGAACTCAAAATCATCCTTTTTGTAATCGTGTTTGACCTAAGTACGATGCGCATGACGGGAAAGCTTAAAGTTGCACATAAATGCAGGATGCAGTGGCCGCTCAGTCTGGGCAGTTGTTCGAGTGACGATATGCTAGCAGGCGCGGTGGTTAGAATAAAATCTGAGAGATTAGAAGAAGCTGAAGACGCATTGGATATTGCACTATCTGGGTTACATTGAAGTCGTTACAAATGGTAATAAATGCAGCACTTTGGGATGAGTGCGAAACAGATAGGGCTTGGTCGGAACCGAAACATATACCAGCAATTTTGAAATCGCCAAGAAGAAAAATCGGGGAAGCTGGATAGCTTACTAAGGTTGTTCAGGGCATCGTGTAAGAAATCACAAAATGTAGCGGGAGAATTGGGCGCCATGATAATCAAGTCTAACACTCTAACATATGAGCGCACAGGTTCCAGGGGGCGAATAATGGGTATAACATGGATTGTATTTCATGCGAGACATCATTCAAGGCACCACACCCGTTCTTGATTTACGGTAAGATCGGTAGAATTTAATTCCTTAGCACAGTGAAAAATTTCGAAATTTCGAATTTTATTTCATAGCCACGTTTCGCTCTGTGCAATGATATCGGTGTTGCAGGCGTCAATAATCGAAAATAAATGTGCGCGCTTCTTGATTAAAGTACGGATATTCGTAAAACGGAAAGAAATATCATTCCTGGCACAAGGTTTGTGGTTTGTGTCTAGACTGGGATTGCTACTGCGAGCTGGTGGCGTTAAGACGGGAGGCAGGGGGTGACTTCTGGAAAGTTCAGCCAGGTTTTCGAAATTTGGAGCTATCGGCTACTTCGTTAATGCTATCTGTTCGTGCGCAGTTAACAAAGCATTTTTTGTTAACCAATAGTTTGCTGTAGCGTACAGTCGTCTTTTTCCACTTGCTTTGCCGTAATCAACTAGTTTTTTCCTGGAATTACAAGTAGCTTTGCCGAAATCTTCACCAATGCCTTTTTTTGTGCCTTTAAGTTTAAATTTAATTGGGACAATGGCATCGCTAGTTCTGAGAGAGAAAAACTTCAATGTTACACGGCGGCATTTGTTGGGCACGTAGGACTCTAATATGCGGGCTATAGAAATGGATTCGTGGGGTATAACTGTTTCAAAAGACGCAGATGTTAGTGCGCGAACTTTTTCTTCAGATTGAGCCCAAGATTCCTCAGCTGTGTCCTCAAAACCGTAAATTATTAGGTCGTCCTTTCGAGATATGTCCTCAAATCTATCTAGACCACAACGCAGCTCGGCCTTTTCCACTCGAATAGAGTCCTTGACAATTTTGTGTTGCTCCTCTTGGTTTTGGACCAGTAAATTTACCCTAGTTTAAACCACTGCCAGTTGAGAGTTATTGTCAGAGACAGTTTTTTCTGACTTGGTTTGGGTTGACTTTATCTAATCTAGTAATTTTTTAACTCGTCATGGCGGGAATCGACATGATAATTATTTGACTTAATAATGGTCATTAGCTCATCACAGCACGTGGTTTAATCATCCGTGCTCTCATGGGGTGCGGAGTTTTCCTCTACGTCGCAACGAACCAGTAATAATATCGCAACCAGAACACAACCAGCTGTCACAAACAACAATACGAGGAAGGAGCAAAAAGAATACGTAATTGGAACGCTTACTGTCAAGGAGATCAAAGGCGCGTTCTAAACTTTACGATCATTTCGTGAAGTAGAACTACTTTCAGTTGGCCAACGGCTGCATAGTCACCAACAATTTTCAGAAAAGGCCTGCTAATATACCGAGAAGGCTGGAAATTTTGCTCCAGATTTTTGTGCTCAGAAGACTGCGCACAAGACAGAAATATAGCCGCGATGTATTATGAAGAGACCCAGCACTAATGGATCAAACCCGTTTATTGTGGTGTTGATGTTTGGTGTTGGTGTTGTACTTAGAAGCGCTAAACAAATAGGCGGAAAAGGGGGATTGAATCAATGAATGAATGAATATGTTTTATTATAAAGGAGGCACGAAGCCCTTTGGGGAAGTGTTGAGAGATGGACCCATCGACACCAGTACTATCGGGTACGAAAGACGCAAGATCGAAGAGGATGGGTTGGAGACAGGATAGATTAGTATTTGTGAGGGTGGACTATGCTGCTGCAAAGGAGTAAAACTGTTGTGCGGTTAGCGGCTGACCGATTTCCCGTCATAAAGCATGGTAATGTGGAACACTGAAGAGATCCAGCTCTACAGCTTGCGAGCGATAGGGAACGTACGACTGGCTTGACTTTTATTGGCACAGTTCATGCTACGACGCTTTGATATCAGGCAGCGAATTTTTTCCACCAATACACACTCTGGGTGAGACTTCTTCCGTGTGTCACATTGAAAGCCTGGGAGAACACAATACGGAGGAACCGGCGAGTTTGGCGTGTTGCTTGGGGTCACCAACTCACGTGTACTGCAACAAATATTATTGTGCATCTTCCTAACTTGATTTACATCGGATTTCCTTTATAATGTCTGCGAGGCTTTCTAATTCCTGGCGCTATCACACATTCAGTCGCTCGCGCGACAAAAACAACCAGCGCATTAATTCGTGACAAAGTGCCCACTCGCCATGTCGCCAATAAATAAATAACAAAATAAACCCTCACCGCTTTGCCACCACGTGATACTTCGAGCCTTTTCGCGGAGGCGAGCATGATGTTTACTGTGTTCAGGGGAAAATGACTTGAGAAGGCGGAAAAAAGACCATTGGCCTCACGACTGCGGCTGACGTTTGGTTTGTTGTTATTTTCTTCCGCGACCAAGCAGTCTCGTTAGACAATAATGATGTCGGGGTGGTTTTTTCGCGCATGTGTATTAACGACAACACTTCTGATGACTCCAATGTGTTTCCAGGTCCCTGAATTGCCATGTTTGCCATCAGAAAACCTGACCTACACAAAGCAATCCATTGCGTGTAGCCGCTTTACCCTCGGGGCAGCGGTGCATATTTGGACCGGCCGGTGAATATCGCTGGGCCTTCCAGTATTTCATATGCATCAAACTGCTTCTATTTAGGTTAATATATATACTTTGTAACGTTCGCTTCCTTGACTATCCTTGTAGTTTCCATTTCTGTTCCGTTCAAACCACTCGCATTTGTGCTAAGTTGAGTTACTTCTCGCCTAAGTTTGTGTTCTTGTAGCTGTACTGAACCTTTCCTGCGGAAATGTAAATTTCTCTTTGTTTTTGGATTCAAGGATCTGTCGGATTTTTCGACTTCTGTCGTAGAAAGACGCGTATCACACGGCCACCTCTTCATTTGCAGTGATCTTTGTAGTCGATGTGTTTGTTTTGCTCTACGGAGCTTGCAACCCTATCTTATTGGCGCACCCCGAGAAACATTGACGCTTGGTAGTAGGCCAACCGCCCGTAAAAGCCTATTCACGCAGAAGCGGAAGGGTGCTTAGGGTGGTAACTGCTTGTCGGCGCCTTGTTCACGTGTGTTAAAAAAAGAAAAAGGAACTGCTCTCCTGGTGTGGCTCTCTCCTGCGCTGACTGCTCGCACCTTACGAAAATCCCCGACAGCATGCCCGCTGGAAACTTCCGTCCTACTCGTCAACTTTTGCAGCGTACCTCAACAGCAAGTACGGATATAATGAAAAGCGTCTAGAGTTTGGGGTTCGGTCTAACCAAAACTTGCTACGCTTCACTTGCATTTCAAGCATGAGGTATTCTGTGGCGCGATTCAGTGGAAAGTATATGTCTTGGCTCGCGTAGGCGAGACTTCGTACGTGGTCTCCACCAAAGTTGCAAGCTGCTACATAGTGATTTTGTCCTGAAGCTCTTACTTCTCATAACTTGAATATGTGGGTTGAGTAGACTACTTGATATTAAGAATCACTCATTGGTACTTTAGGAAAAACGTGTTAACGCGTGCCTTCAAGCCTAACCGCCACTCGAGATTTTCAACTACACTGGCGTATGCTTAAAAGTTTAATAAGTCAGTTGCAGTGATTGGCTGCACTATCTTAAGAGGGTTTTTTACGTTGTATTAACTTTACATTCAGGGCATAAACAATACGCTGGATGCGCCTATCACGCCCTGACATTGTGTTTCTTGTGTTGTTCACAATCTGTCTCCAAACGCTGTCATTGATCAATCTTTGGACTGTAATGCTCTGTGAAGTTGTCCTGGTTGGCGCTTGCTCCTCGTCCTTCCCTTACTTGGCATGCTATTCCGAGTTGTTGATTGCCAGTGCTACATACCACAGAGTTTATTTCATGTTTCAAGTGACGCACTCTTAATACTACTCGCTGTATCTTAATAAATTTTTTATAAACTGCTTCTACATAGGCATTAGTTTTTGATAAAGTTATGACAAAGACCTTCACAATGGACTATTGAGATAGTGTAGAAAGAAGCCATAGAGTTGGCATGCGGTGTTGCTTCCACATTTGTTAGGGGTAAGCCCGGCCTGAACTAGAGAGCGCCGATGACAGGCTACTGCCCAGGCACGCCTTCGTATTTCTTGTCTGTTGGCGCTTCGTACTGCTGAAGCTGCAGGTCACGCACCGCTGATGATGGTAGTAGGGAGCCGTTCGCGATGTTGATACTTCCGCTGGCGGTAGATGATGTTCGGGACACTACAGGACAACGTCTAACGCGGCGTGCGTTAAAATCAATGCAAAGCATGTCCCATGCATAGTGTGCCAAAGGGACTATGTTGAGGTATGTAAAGATACGAGGAGGTAATTAGCCGGGTCGGTCCGTGCTTAGGTTGTCGGGATCAGTCCCGTAAGAGCGTCTGGTGAATATATGGCGTTGGGTGGTCTTCTATGAAGGTGGCGCAGTGATCACTGGCAGCAGAAGACGTAGCGCGCCTGGAAGATGCTTGAAGGTGTTTTCTCTCTCTCTCTCTCTCTGGAGCTTCCAGAGCACACAGAGTTTAGCACGAAGTTTAAAGAAATTGTCTGGGCTACAGATGGTGTCAAGAAACTTGGTGGAGATTGTGCACAAAGTTTGGGCACCTCCGTCAGACGGGCACCTCTGTGGCTGCACGGACCACAGCAACCGGTGCAGTCTAAGGCCCGAGTCTGGATAAGTAACATTGGACCTCGGTATGGTTTCTAACAAAGACGGATCTTAGCACATACAAATAAACATGAAACACGCTTACGGATGCTGAATGTCTTCCGCACTTCGAATTGTAGATGATGGCGGGCCAAAAGTGCGCTCCTTTTAGTTTGCGATGGCCGCATCAGGGGCGTAGCCAGGGAAGGGAGGTGAGATTTGGTGTCAGAACACCCCCAAAATTTATGCATGGATACTAAGGTAATGTTGTGTCTCAAAATGTGTGTTTTTGTTTTCCTTTTTTAAAATTTTCCGAGTGTCGTATAACAACACCCGAAGTATATTTCTTGTTACGTCACTAGGCAGCACTGTCGTGAATAGTTTTGGTAGAGGCGGCACGATGAATAGGCCGCAAAGTGCACGACGTGTCAGAGCAGAAGAAGCTGCGTCCGTAAGCGGAGCAACAGGAGAAAGTGCACGATGACTGCACTTTCCTTACAGGCCTTAACGATGACTGTAGCCTCCAAAGATCTGACTCACTCGACTAGGTAAACTCTCGAACGCAGGTAGGGCGGGGATGCCCAGCTTTTCTCGTACAGAGACAACCAGCCCAATTGCTTCCTGGTTGTCGAGCATGTCACTGGGAGGCACGACAGTTGTATCCATGATCATATTCCTGCTGAGGACACCTTGCGCAGAAGAGTTACATTGATCCTGTGCTTTCAGCAAGACGAGTGACACAATGTCGCGACGGCAGATCGCGGCTGTGTGGATGTGCATCGCGGCGGTAGCCCACTGTAACTCCGTGTAGCCCAGCATTTGCGGGGCAGCGTTGCGGCGCACAACATTGGGGTGCTATCCCGGCCGGGACTGCAGTGGGTGTAGATGGCGGAAGTGTCAACCAAGGTGGAAGTGAGGTAACCGGGTTGGTACTAATTTGTTCACTGGTGACATGTTGTGGGGCGAGAGTAGCGGACGAGGCCGGTTGTTGTCTGTGGACTTGGCCAGTTGTTTCACTGAGGATGAGGCGTTCGCGCTAGAAATGCGGTTCTGAGGGGCGAGGCTGTTGACAGCGGATGGCGCCGCCCTGGTTTGCGAGAAGAATACCGTATACGGCGGCAAAGCGCGCGCAGACCATGTTTGCAACTCCTCTGCTGCGGTCGCTGGATCGTAGCTTAAGTTTGCCCTTGGTTGTGGTGTGGCGAGGGCAGAGTGGAACTTCATCGGAAGCGTTCCCAGAGGACTGAGCCCTTTGGAGAGTGTATTGTGACGAGGTTGAGCCACGAAGTGCTCTCAAACTTCAAAAAAATATCGCAAGACTCGAGCCTCACCGGGAAGCCGTTCCAAAAAACGATGATGATAAAAGCGCGACGACGGGAGATGACGAAGGTGGTGTGGTGCTCGCATGTGACACGCTGATGATGAGTTGCTAGGCTGGATTGACCATCCCAGTAGCAGTTATGAAGCAACAATGCCGCCTGTGCTCACAATATTGTTACGTGGCGGCAGGACAGACAATATGAACGATGAGACAGTCGAACAATGTATTTACACCTTATTTACATGGTGGCTAAGCTCCGCGCACCCAAATAGGCTCTTCGTCATCGGAGGCTGGGATGACAAAGCCATGCTGCATTGTACTCTCCATCGTCTCCTCGTAACAGTTGACTACGTCTCCTCCGTTGAATACGATTACGAAACGCAAATTGATAGGCGTTCACGTTGACGGTGTTCTTGTTAGCGCTTTAGTCGACACAGGCGCCAATATTTCGGTGATGAGTTCGAAACACCGCCCCACTCTTTGAAAAGTAATGACGCGTGCTCTATGCGGTACCGTACGAGTCACCAATGGAGGATCGGCCACAATAGCCGGGATGTGCACCGCCCACGTCGTAGTTGCCAGACGTGACATCCCGGTCTTGTTCACCGTCTTGGACACATGCCCTTCCGACATGATAATCGGACCAGACTTTCTAACTGACCACGTGGCCTCATTGACTGCGCCGCTGGGGTTTTAGGTCTTGAGCTGCCCACCATGCCCCTTGATGACACCAAGCCTATTTACTGGCTTTGCTGCACCGACCATGCTCGATTAGCACCGGATACCATGACCTACGTGCCTTTATCGCCACGCCCGCCAATCCCAGAAGATGATTACCTGGTCTCGCCGGTGACCGATGTACTCCTCGAACGTAACGTGGATTCCTTACAGAGTTGTGACGGTCCCGGTGAACGAAATAAGCCTCCCATTTTTTAACTCCGGTTTGTCCACCCACGTTCGTTCCGGGGAATATCGCTGGCTACACTCATCCCCTTCTCCGAATGCGAGCCTTCCGCTGTGACCACTGACGCCTCTGACGGTCAACGTGACTCTCAACGGGACATTTCGCCGACTACCAGTGATTTTATTGAGATGATAGTATCGGACCTTCCACCTACGCAAGCCCGTGAGCTCCGGTGTCTTTTAGCGTCCTATGAAGACATTTTCGACTTGGACAACCGTCCTTTGAGACTGAGGTCTAGTGTGAAACATCGCATTAACACTGGTGATGCGATCCCTATTTGCCGCTGTCTATATCGTGCGTCCTCCACCGAACGTACCGTCATTCAGCAGGAAGTAGAGAAGATGTTGAAAAAGATGTTATTGAGCCATCTTCGATTCCGTAGGCGTCACCAGTCGTGTTGGTTAAAAAGAAAGACGGCTCATGGCGATTGTGTGTCGATTACAGGCATTTAAACAAAATAACCAAAATAGACGTTTACCCACTTCCCCGCATTGACGAGTCCGCTTCATGATTCTACCTATTCTGGCGCACTTTGACGGTTCCACTCCGACCGAAGTCCACAAAGACGCGAGTGGTCACGGCATAGGTGTTCAGAAACACGCCAGCCTTGAACGAGTGATAGCGTACGCCAGTCGCCTTCTATCACCTTCCGAGCGAAACTCTTCAATCACCGAATGCGAATGTCTGGCTTTTGTATGGGCCATGAGCGAATTCCGCCCATATAGGAACAGCCTTTTTCCGCGGTTACTGACCACCATGCTCTATGCTGGGGTGCTTTCTTGAAAGATCCTACAGACCGTCTTGGTCGCCGAGCTTTGCGCCTTCAGGACTATGACTACTCCGTGGCCTACAAGCCTTGCAGGCTCCACAGCGACGCCGCTGCCGGTCGCGTCAACCAGTCGACCAACCTAAACAGCTGACCACGACATCGAGTCTTGCGTCCTTGCACTATCTGACTTTCTCAATATCGCCGACAACCAAAGCCCCTACCAAACATTGCGGTCAGTCATTGACCGTCTCACCACTATGCCGTCAGGCCCTGCAATGAGCGCATTTTTGCTCCGCGACGGCATACTATTCCGCCGGAACTTTCGCGCAGATGGCCCTTCCAAACTTTTTGTTGTTCCTGAGCACCTCCGGCCTGACATCCTCCACGAGCTGCACGACGAGGCGATGGCTGGCCACCTTGGCGTCGCTTGAACGTACGACCGTGTGCTTTTTTTGTAAGCGGTTTTATTGGCATGGACTCTACCGATAAGTCTGCCGCTACGTCAGGACGTGTGACCTGTGCCAGCTCTGGAAAACCCCTTCCTTGTGCCCAGGTGGACCACTCCCACCAATAGAGATTTCTTCTGAAACTTTCTTTCATGTGGATTTGAACCTGCTCGGTCCTTGTCCTCTGTGCCGTTCAGAAAATCACTGAATTTCTGTCGTTGTCGCGAGAACGCTATTACGCGTTCTCTTCCCACGAGTTCTGCCACGGACATTGCTGATTTTCTGCTTCACAACGTTATACTACACCACGGTTCTCCCTGTCAGCTCCTCACCGACAGTGCCCGGTACTTCCTGTCTCGTGTTGTTGACGACCTCCTCCGCTGTTGTCGCACAAAGCACAAACAAACCACCGCCTACCATCCCCAGACTAATGGATTGACTAAAAGATTGAACAAGACCATCACCGACATGCTGGCAATGTACGTTTCCGTGGATCATCTGGATTTGAACATTACTTTGCCTTATGTTACGTTCGCGTATAACTCAGCCTGCCATGGCACCACCAGCTATTCTCCATTCTTTCTTATTTATGGCCGTGAACCCACTCTTCCGTTGGATACCCTCCTTCATGATGTGGCAGCTCTGGCTACACAATATGCTCGTGATGCTGTCGCTCACGCTGATGTTGCCCGCCAGGTCGCCCGTGCCAAGCTCTCGGCTTCCGAATCCTCACAGAAGCACCGCTATGATCAGCAACATCGCACCGCCCGATTTACGTTCTGCTTCTTGGTCCTTGTCAGTACCCCATGCTGCCGAATTGGACTCTCCGAAAAACTGCTGCCTCGCTTCAACGGCCCCTATCGCATCAAGCGCATGGTCACACCAGTCGCCTAAGAAATCGTTCCCGTTGCTTCCTCCTCGCCGTCACTGGACCCCGCAGCTCAACTAGTGCACGTCGGCCACCTCAAGCCGTATTTCTCAACGGTCCCACCTACTCCCTCAGCCTAATTTGCAAGTGTTCACCCAGATGGTGCTTACCCCGCCGGAGCTGGTCATGCTACGTAACTACCGGGACAATTAACATAGCATTAGACTGGATCACCTGGTGGCCATTTCATCGTACACTTCATCTATGGGTACGAGCCTCATCACTGGGCGCGCACGGCAAGCCGAAGTGACAAGGAAGAGATCGCCCAGAACGAAACTGGCATGAGCTGCATTGGATGCTTTGGCTTTGGACCCTTGGCATTGAACTTTAATTATCTGTATATAGTTTGCTTATTCACATCTGCCTCATAACATCGTTTTGGTGGAGGTTGCGGATTTCCCTCCCGATGCCTGTCACCATTGCAGCTCCAGCCCACCAAAAAGCTTCGGAGTGGGCCACTCATTCGTCGACGAAAGATGCCTTCTCCCCCCGAGAGCTCACTCACCGCACCACTTGTCATCGTCTTCCCGTAACAATATGCAGGAAGCTCATAATAATGCGTAAGACGTGAAGGTAGCGAAGCTGTACGCAACCTTGATGACCATCACGACGGTTTAAGTACACAATTCCAGCCAATTTGCTTCTTCACTGCGGCTACACATTTTACTAAATCGTTGCTGCTAAAGCACCGAAGGTGAAGCAAATCTGCTGCAATCGTGGATGATGCGAACAGGTTGTCTTCTTCCATGAACGGACAAACGAAACGCCGCACACTTAAACTAGGAGAAGCAACTGCAACGTGTACACTTTCATGTGCTCTAGCTCGAGCAGGTGGCGTGGTTCCTCTCCCCACAATCGAAGCCGAGTGAGCCGTTTGAATCGCGGGTATCGACCCGCGCTCGCGGCAGAGTGGTTCAGACGCTTGACTTTGCCAAACCGATTCTAATGTGGTGACCGTTGTTGGAGTTTGATCTCTGTGCTTTCTTGGAATTTAAAGTTTCAGTTTTTCTCTCATCGGTTTACGGACACCTTCACTGCAACTTGAAGTCAATGGATGGTTGGAGGTTTTTTTACTTTAAGTAACGAAATGGGTGGAGTTGGTTGAATTGCTTTGATGGATTATTCGTTGTACATTTTCCGAGCGAAGCTGCGTGAACGTCTCATCACACTGCTGTCGATTTGTTTGAGAAGAGGTGCGTTTATTATTCCTCATTGTGTGTAGTGGAATGGTGTTCATCTCCGTTAAAGACCTCCAATAGCTTTTCTTCGTCCGTTGACTGTGGTGGTGGCGGTGGTTGTGATGGCGGTAGCGGCAGTGCCCATTCGTAGGCCCCTTCGATGGCGTCTAGCGCTTGCTGTCCATTCTCCCACCGAGGTGTTCGTTTATGTATAAATAGTATCACCTTGTGTCGCTGTGGTACACGGCTGATGGCGGACACAGTTGATCCACTTGATTGGTGCCGACGTTTGCAAGGACGTGGTCGATGCAGGTTCTACGACCCGTAGTAGGCAGATTACGCCACATCTTGTTCACGCAAATCATACCAAAGGCATTCATAATGTAGCATCCAGCCCCGACTCTAGGTTGGTATTCACGCTAAAGTCACCTACTGCAAGAATGGATCCCTGTTCCTCCCTCTACAGGTATCGCAGTTTGGTCTCCATGAATCCCGTGACCTTCTCTTGAGTAGTCATTGGTGAAACGTACGGTACAAACATCCTTAAGCTGGCCGATTTCATTGCACGCCTCGCCCGCTCATAGCCACCAGCCTTTGGTAGGTCTACTCTTTAAAGCGGAAAGATCTCCATCGGTCATTCTCACGTACGCGCTAACTACTCCCGTGGGTTTGCCTACGTTCTCTTTGTTCCCGACGCAAATATGGTCGTCAATTTGCATTAGGGTGTTCTGCCAAGTTTCCGTAAAGCATATCACGTGGACCTTTCATAGCAGTTGGTCGTGGTTAAGATCACTTGGGTGTCACTGCAGTGGCAGAACTTTGAGCACGGCCATGGTTAATTCGCCTCGGGCAACTTGTACGTATGCCACTCTGCGAGTGCGACTTATCATTTCCTGCGGGTAGTTTTCCAATCTCCAGAATTCCGCGTAAACCTAGGGATCAGGGTTGCCATCGATCCTTTGGTGAAAATTATAATCTCCAGTGGCGCTGGTCAAGCACAGCTTCTCTAGATTGATGCACCAACTTAGGCCAACGTACACTAGTTTCTGTGGGAACCACCTATCGTATTCGTAGGCGACACTCGCATGCGTTGCTGCTTAGGAATTGTGCGCCGTTCTTGCACTCGCCAGAATTAAGTGGAACTGTTTGCGTCTCCCCACCTCATCCTGCATCCTGTCCAGAGTGGCCACCACCACTCCGGGTTTGGGTTGGATGGGCACCCAGTACGCCACGATCATGCGGACCCTTCGTTTCGTATCCTCTGCCAGTCCTCTTCTCATGATAGCTACAATGCTGACCGTGCGAGGCACTTCGAACTTTATCCAGACACCTGTGGGGAACTTCCCGCCCAGCTCCTATTCCCAGTGCTTGAGTACTCCCACCACTCCGTTCTGGAGTCCGTCGAGCACATCGATGTTGTTTGCAAGCATGTAGGTGCTTCCAAGGAAGATCACAATCACGGTGGGCACATTCCCCGCCCCTGTGCTGGTCATCTTGCTGAATTCATTCGTCATTAGGGCGGTCCACTTCTGTTACCCAACCACGCAGTCCGTCTTGAGGACGGGTCTCGATCATCCCGGCATCACCTTTGGACAGACTGCCGTTGTAGGCATTTACCCCTTCGTTCGAGCAATAAAGTTTGTCCGCACCAGGAGCACAATGGTCGCAATGGCCGGCGTGACGAACCGGCTCTTGATAAGTTGGAGCTCGTCCTTTTTGAGTCGGACACCTTCTCCAATCTTGTTCAAGATGGTCGATAAGCGAGCGTGCTTGCGACGAACAACTTAAACGAGAGGGAAGTAGGACATGGCATGCCACTTCAGTCTGGAAGCCGCAAAGACTGTTTGTGCTCTCAATGCTCTTGTTAATCTCACTGACTCGGACGGGTAGTAGTTGCCTGAAGTAGCCACACAGTATAATGTTCACGCCTCCAAAGTCTTCGAACAGATTCTGGGTGATGTGCCTGTGTCGCATGTCGAAGGCCTAGAGTTGCGCCGTGGACACCACGCTTATCTATTCGGTGATGACGCACTTGACGTTACGGAACGCCACATGAGTCGTATTGCGATTGCTGTCCGAAGGGAACCGTAGTGCGCTTGAGTGTGGTGCAGCTTCAACGCAGAGTGCTGGGTCATTCCGCTTGTGGTCACCGCTGCCTTTCGGGTGTTGGCGCATATGGCGTATGCATTGTACGAGGGATCCGGGCAGTATAGGTTTTATATGTCCATTGCCAGTTTGAGCATGAACGTCTTTCCGCATCTCGCGGGGTCGGTAAAAAAACTCTCAACGGTACCGGTCCCGGAGTGGTCAGACGATGATCTACGAGTTCGCGCAGAAATGTGTACTGTTCGGTGTTTATGAGCTGCATGAAGTCGTAGACTTTGCCGTGTCCATATTGTCTTCTCGTTTCCGGACGGCCGCAAAAGTCGACTTGCTTTCTATCGCCTTCTTGGCCGCATCCGCACCCGGGATGACTTCGTCTCGGCCATGACGGCGACAAAAACGTGCGCCGCCATCGCTGCCACCGCAGACGCAGCCTCGTCGATGATGTTCTGCATCAACTGCATCAGAAAGTCGCACTCTGGGTCGTACCCGTACTACTTTTGCTTATGCATGATCTCGTTCAAGCAGCTCTCGTACGTGGCTTTTCGTAAATGGCTTTTCACGCTGACCCACTCGAAGCCCGGCCTCTTCCTCGGCCGAGAAACAATCTACGGCTGGGCCATGTGCAGTTCATGATCACCTACAGCAGCTTCGATATTCAAGTCACGGCTCTTTTGCGGTACAGAGCGCATGTTCCTGAAGCCACGTCAAAGACACGTCATACGTTACGCTTTGACGTGTCTTTCTACTTCCGAGCAAGTTTTGCCAAAACGCGGAGAACGCTGGGGTTTTTTCTTAGTGGGTGGGGGTGGGCTGTAGGCCTGCGATTTGGAGCTGGGGACACGCAAGACACCGCACAAGGGTTGGTCACCTCCAGAGGTCCCCCCTCAGGCGCACTTCCTGAAACGGAAGACAGTCCCAACCCAACCAGCGTAGAGCCAGTTCGTAACCAACAATCCCAGATTCCCATTCCACTACGTCCTCCCAAAAAATACACCTATCACTTTCAGTCATACCAGCTTCGAAAGCACTTGTTACACAAAATTTCCTCCTTGCACTTCCCTAGGACTGCCCGAGGACATCGAAACTGACGCCTTACTGGAACTTACTGCTACCAGCAAACCTTTCCGAATGTATGCAAGGCTAGCGGGCATGATATCTACAGCCATACTGACCTTCAGTGGAACCAGAATACCTTTTTACGTAAAATTATTTTTTATTTATTGGTGTTTTTTATTTATATGTGAAGTGTCCACATCACGTATTTTTTGCTATGTAGTATTCTTTGAAAACAAACTCAAAAATCCCCTTTATTTTCGCAAAAAAGACCAACTTCGTGCTCTTTCCCAAATATAATAGCAATTGTATTATCGTTACCCTTCATCCGCACTTACGCTTTTTCAAAAGTCGTCTCAGCTACGATTTCATTTGATGTCTTTTTTTTCTTTATGTGTTCTTTGTTATTTTCCGCATCGGGTGTGTCACAAAAAGTGTATTTTTTATATATTTGCATCCATGATGACGTCGGAAACCAGGGCCCTCAGGTCGTCAATCCACGTTTAAAAGTGGTATCTTGTGGTTGTGCCCTCTATTTGTAAAACAAAAAAAAATGTACGGTTTAATAAATATGTTTTAAAAATGGGGTGTAAACTCCCTTGATGCCGCCAGCACAGGGATGTGCCACATGTATGTCAATGGTGTGGAGATGTGGGCCACCACCGGGACGTGTGCTTGCACTCAGAGACCACAAAATTGGGTACAGCGCAAGCGTCGGGAGAAGTGCATTCACCATGCGTCTGTTCTTTTTTGTTCAGGCCTTGCTGGTGTCAACCGACGCCGCAAGTTCACCCGCTTTGGCCACGCCGTCTCCAATCTTCGGGTCTACGATCAGCGACGACACGGAAGCAAGTACGTGCATGAACCTGGACCCAACCTCGCTACCCTCGAACCAAGGCTTTATCACGTCAGCAAGCACAGCTATAAAGGAGGGACCCTTCACCGACAGCACCAGTGGGCACGGCGCGAGCGTCGGCAGCAGTGCATTCAATATGCGACTGTTCTTTTTTGTTCAGGCTAGTCATTATCATTCAACCCGCAGTGATCATCGTTGCTTGGTGATTTTGCCGTGTCCACGTAGATGTGTACGCATTTGTTATGAGTGTTTCTGTGTATGCAAACTTCTTGTGTGCGGAGATGTTAAGGAAAATCCTGGACCAACAGTGGAAGAGATGTTTCTAACTATCATTAAAGGACAGCAAGCTGTCGGTTCTGACATCGCCTTTATTAAATCTCGACTGGATAAGACAGATTCAGCCATAAAAGCTTTTTGTGAGCGATTAGTAGGAGTAGAAGACGCGGCCAAAGAATTACAAGTTAAGAGTTGTGTCGTGGATGAATTAAATGCATCTGTGACTAGTATACAGGGCGCACTCATGTCCCAGCAAGCAAAAATAGTTGATCTCGAGGATCGAAGCCGGAGGAGTAATCTTGTTATATTCTGCATTCCAGAAGAACTAAAAAAATCTAAAGCCGTCTTGCGAAATGAAGTCATTACAGGTGTCTTCGAGCAAAAATTGGAAGTCAAGTGCGTATCAAATGGTAGAATTCATAGACTAGGAAAACCTTTCAAAAACGGCTTACAATTCTTTACTTTCAAGATTTTACTGAAAAGGAGGCAGTCTTGAGCAATGCTAAAGAATTGAAAGGTACTAGTATAAGCGTTCAAAATGACTACTGCGCAAAAACGCCGCGAAAAAGAAAACTGCTCTGGGGCAGTACTAAGCAAGATAAGGACACGGGCAAAAAAGTATCTCTAGTACATTGTAAGATTAGCATTGATTATTATTGGGTCGACACTTGTAACTCCCGCAAGGCTAGGCCGAGGACGAACACCCTTACGTCAAGAAGCTAGCGTCTAAAGGAGCATGAATTTTGTCTGCTTGTATTAACGCCAGGAGCATCGTTAATAAAATAGATAAATTTGAAACGCTTATTTTGTCACATGACCCTGAAATATGTGTTATAACTGAAACCTGGCTTCATGATCAAATTAGTGACGAAGAAGTTGTGCCGCCTGGCTACAGGCATTACAGACGCGATAGGGGTTCCCGCGGTGGTGGCGTTGCGGTGATAACTAAAGATCATATTGAAGTTACGGTTGCTAACGAAGTCTTTGATCATGAAAGTCTGCTTTTAAGGGTGTCGGTGCAGGGAGACACGTTTTTCGTCTGTGCTGTTTACCGACCTCTGAATGCTGATGATTTGTTTTTCAGTAGGCTATTCGACCATCTGCTAAATACCGGGACAAACACCTAATTATAACAGGAGATTTTAACTTACCATCGATTGATTGGAATAATATGCAATGTGGGTATTTTGTAGCCGTTGACGCGCTAGTTGATATAATGCTTACATTATATCTTGATCAGATTGTGAGAGATTACACCCGCGGGAATGCAATTTTGGATCTGCTAATTCTTTCGGAGAAATTCAGCTCGGGAACATTGCAGGTTGAGCCTGAGATTTCTGACCATAGCCTAATTTACTTCTGCTGGTCTAGGTATACCGA
Source organism: Haemaphysalis longicornis (assembly GCF_048455015.1). Lineage (NCBI taxonomy): Eukaryota > Metazoa > Arthropoda > Arachnida > Ixodida > Ixodidae > Haemaphysalis > Haemaphysalis longicornis. The sequence goes on along the minus strand of NW_027526385.1, from coordinate 191,072,619 downwards.
GATGCAAAAAGAAAAAAAATTCCTGCAGCTACAGTAAAAGACTATAATACAGCAGATGAGAGCAGCTGTATTGATTATTTAGAAGAGCATCTTGTTGTTATCACCAATAACGTTGAACGTTTGTGGCAGAAGTGTCATTGTGCAGTTATTTCTGCATTAAACATTTAATTCCATCCAAAAGACTGCAAAAGCACCGTAAAAACCCCTGGATTATTCGGGATATAATACAGACCAAAAGAAAGGTTAAGCGCATCAGAAAGAATAACAAAACTTTCACTCCACAATTTATGGCGCTAAAGCTTGATCTGCAAAGTAAAGTTAAGCAAGCGAGAAACAAATTTTCAGCCACACTATTGCAAAATTCATTAAAAACGAACCTAGAAAGTTCTGGCGCTACCTCAGCCAGAGTAAGAAGGAGATTAAAAAAGTCAGAGTTGATGATAAAATTCTGGATGACCCAACTTCTATTGAGGACACGTTTAATCAGTACTTTCAGTCTGCTTTTTCAATACATGACGAATATAACCTGCCGAATGTTTCTCCTGTATCCGAAAACGAGTTTTATATAACTAGTGAGGGGGTTCTGGCCATGTTGTTGAAGCAAGATAATAACAAGTCCACTGGATCTGACGGACTGTCAAATTCCTTTTTAAGACGTTACGCACAACAAATCTCATTTTTTTGACCGCATTGTTTAACTTCTCAATAACTTCTGGTGACGTTCCAGCTGACTGGCGATTACCCGGCGTGACGCCCGTCCATAAATCAGGTGACTGGCTACTTCCTAAAAATTACCGTCCTGTCTCTGTAACTAGTTCCTGTTGCAAGCTTTTTGAACACGTAGTCGTGACGTTTATTCAGGATTTCGTTACTAAAAACAATATTTTGTCCTCCCATCAGCACGGCTTTCGAAGGCGCCTATCTACAACCACGCAGCTTATTTCGACGGTACACAAGATATCGAGTTTACTTGATCAGTCCGGTCAAATTGACGTTCTGCTTTTAGACCTATCGAAAGCCTTCAATAGAGTGCCTCATGGAAAACTATTGCTTAAATTAGAGTGTATAGGGTTACCTTTGTACATAATTTGGTGGATTGCCTCGTATTTAGCCGATAGAAAACAGTTTGTAGAAATCGACTAGTGCACTTTCTGTTACGTCGAGCGTTCCACAGGGGAGTGTTTTAGGTCCGCTGCTGTTTCTTCATTATGTAAATAATTTGGTGGATGTAGTGCCTTATGATGTATCCATAAGTATGTTTGGGGATGATTGTGCTGTTTTTAAAGAAATATCATCCACAAATGATCATTTCCTGTTGCAAAAAACTCTCTTGGCAATTGATGATTGGTGTATGCGTTGGGGTGTATCTTGCGCTGAATTCAGAGGAAACTGTACTTTCACGGGTCACAAGAAAAAAAATGCCCTAGTTCTTTTTTTTATATACTATATCAACAGCCTGTATTAGAAGTTTCCCAATATAAGTACCTAGGTGTGACTCTTACGAGGAAGCTTACTTGGTCAGAGCATATATTGGATATTTCTTCATCAGCCCTGCGCAAGCTATGGTTCCTAAAAGAACACTTAATAATGCTCCAGTTAGTACTAAGATGTTAGCCTACAATACATGCGTTCGGTCAAAACTGGAGTATGCTGCGGAAGTATAGGATCCCCATTTTAAGAAGGATGTTATGCAGCTTGAAAGAGTTCAACAAAAGGCAATGAGATTTATTTTTGGTAAATACAGAAGGCATGATTCACCATCCTTGTTGATGCAGAAGTACAACGTATTGACTCTCCAGGCTCGCCAGATAGTTCGTCGCCTTGGGTTTCTTCATAACTTCTTGTAGGGAAAACTAAATTATCACTTCCTAATTGTATAAAACCTTTAACTTCACGGACAACTAGACATAACCGCGATTACTCATTACAGCCAATTTTCGCCAGAACTGACACTCACAAGTACACATTTTTCCCCCGAACTGTGTCTGAATAGAATTCTTTGCCACGAGAGGTTTTTGAATATGCTGATTTTATAAAAGAGCTTGAGTCCCACATTGTAAATTTTGATGGTTGAACGTTGCTATAGTCTTCGTGTTGTCTTGAGTGTTGTTACTAATCTCCATCGTATTGTATGTATTCTGTGTAGCCCATCCTGCCAGGGCAGAAATACTGGCCTGCAGTATCGTTAAATAAATAAATAAATAAATAAATAAATTGTGGCGGCGCCAACTCCTTTACTCGGAGCGCAAAGGCGCTGGCGACGCTCTCGTCCTTAGTTGGGCCAGAATTATCCTCGCGCAGCTCCCCCTTCCCCGTATAGGGAGACTCGGCGGCGCAAGCGAGCGATCTTGACAGACCACGGAAAGCGGGCACTCGATATGTCGTGCATTGTATGTCGTGCAATGAATATGTCGTGGATATGATGTGATATTTTGACAGCACAGCACATCGAGCTAGCGGTTACAAGCCTCTGAGCCATGTGCACGCTATTCACCTATTTTTGCTAGTGGCGGGAGCTTAGAGTGACCTCCGGAGCTGGCTGGCTGCATCGTGTATCATCTGCAATGCACCATCAGTCAACTCACGGTGAGTTTTCTAGCCAAACAGTCTTCGTGGCCGTGGCACAGAGACAGTCAGCGTAGCTGTGCGGCAAAAAGCTCCTGCGGGAGAGCGCAGGCGTAGGGGACAAGTTTATCACTTCTTGACACCATGACAGCGCCTAATAAAAGCTTTTTATGTAGGAAAATTTGTATCTTGGTCTCAGGCTTGTCATATTCTCTGTGATCAGTATATATGGCACCATCGCAATGAAAGAAAGGCAGCTTTTTGCTAAAACAGTTCTCAAATGGGGGTCCGCGAAGCCTCCCTCAAAACTTTTCCCCCCGCCAATCTTTTCTCGATTTGACCAGCACTTGCTTGCAATGCAAAAAGGTGGCCTCGCCGCAATACATGTGCAATTAGTTCATCCACGTAGCACACATTTACAGCTCTTCCACAATAGGATTAACTGTATTGATTCGAGTGCAGGGCAATACATGACAGGTTCAAAGGTCACTTAATTCCTGCAGCTTAAAGGACAGTTTTAAGACAGTGGTGGTGCTCATACCGGTAAATAGCGTCAATAAACTGCGCTGTACCACTGCAGCCGGGAAACTGTTGTAGACGAAATTCTGATGCAAGGACCAGGGCTTTGCTCACAGAGGAGCTGAAGGTTTGTGCGGCCAACTTCACTTTCATTACCTGCGAAATAGCAGCATAAATCAGCCTCTTCAGGTTTAAGGCTCATGGCACACTTGCGCACAGCTCAGCACAAAGTATACTCCCGATTTAATACACAGATTGTTCCGTCTCCATTTTCTGGACGTGTGGGGCTATTTTTTACTTCAGTTCACTTCTAGAAAAGAACAAAAAAATCAATAATCTTGGCCTGTTCATGGAAGTTCAGAACATATCTCATTTTATATTATTGTATGCAAAATGCATGGGGTTATCGCATGTGAAACCTGCAATTCGCTGAGAGTTATGACATTAAATTTAACTGTGAACTTGGTGCACACAGGCTATGGTTTGCATGAGCACAAACTACAGAAAAATATTATCCGCTTCCTGGATGAATCGGCTTGGAGAAACGGTGATTCTCTGTAAGACACAGCCTGTGCACAACTAATAATAGCGCATTTTCACTGCAGTAAAGTCGAAGAACCCACAAGTTCGTTTGAATTCATGGCAAAAACTTTTGCGCGCACTAAAATTAGATTGGGACAGCATTTGAACAATACAGAAAAAACCAGTTTACAGTAACAGCGAATACCTTGTTACTTTGTGCTGAGCTTCGTGTCTCCTTATTGTGTTGCCCACACACAATGTACACAAAATTCTTCTGCATGACACTTTAGTGAGAAAATTCTGCAACTGCGTCTGTTAGCATGCTGAGACAATGCATGCACAAAAATGGGGACACCTGACGCTCACGTCCTGTATGCCCCATTTTCTATGTTTGTCTTCTTGGCACTGTTTGCACTGGATGAACACGCGAGCACTTCAGATTTTTTGCAACTTGTGCATGCGCCGTAAGCGTAGCAGATGGCAGAAAAAGCTATATAAAACTGCATTTCACTGTGACCGTGCCATGAGAGAGAGAGAGAGAGACAACCTTTAATAGAAAAGGATGACCACTGGTCACGATGGGGGAAAGGAATGGGGAGGGAGGGTAGGAGAAAATAAACAAATAAATGCTGGTCGCTCTCAGTACACTCAATAACTGGGCCAGTTCTTGTAACCTGCAATTAATGGGCCAGTTCCTGATGGTCGCAATAGGGTTTGTGCACATACACCAGTTCGTTCAGGGGAGGACCCGCTCAAACAACCCATGCCAGACCACTTTTAATTCAATAAACCGCTATTTCATATAATAGTTGTGCATCAGTTTGTTGTGGATCGGGATAGGGTTGGGGAGATTTGAATGTAGGGTGCGTGGCGAAAGCTGGGCACCACCAAACTAGGTGTGTGAGGTCTGATGGAGTGGTGGCACGGCAGTAAGGACATCGAGGGGGCAGGTGAGGGGTATACCACTTGCGAAGTGTTTTAGGTGTGTACGCTGAATTTTCAATATATTTGTTAACAAAAATTTCGCCTGAGCGGGGAATAAGAGGTAGGTGGCTGAGGTAGCCAAGTGGAGTTAGGGCTTTTAGACGTGTGCGTCGGTCCTTCTTGTGCTGATGAATACGAATCGCTGGGGAGGGAGAGGGGGACCACGATGGCGTTACCCCAGGCACCAGTGGAGGATAAGAGGGGGAACTCTCCTGAGCGGCCACATGAGCCGCCTGGTTGCCTGAAGAAAATGGTTCGTGGCCAGGTACCCAGCCGACGCGGATGTTGGTGTTGTTCTGTTTGAGGAGTTGAATTTGAAACAGAATTTCGTGGACGACAGGGTGGGTCAATTCAACGATCGCAAAGCTGTGAGGGCCTCGTACGAATCTGTGAGTATGCGTATGGAGGGCGGTAGAGGTGGGTCACAGTCAAAGGTGAGAGCTGACACTGCGTTGTTAATAGCGTACAGCTCCGCATCGAGGCTGGAAAGTTCTTTGCCAAGTATGGTAGTGTACCCTGAGAGAACCGGTGCCTCAGGGCATGACCATGCACGGCCCGCGCCGTACTGGTTTACGCTTGCGTCCGTGAAAATGTCCAGTTCGTTCTGAAGGCGATTCCTTTGGAGGTGTCGGATTCGTCGCTGTCGCAATAGACTATTAGTACGCTCTATAGGTCTGCTATACGTAGAAGTATCAATTGCTGGTCGCTGCCAGGGTGCTATGGGGACTGGGTAATCGGAAAGTACTGGTGGTCTTCTGGCGTCCCACGCTACCAAGGCGTGTCCCTGGTGTGTAAGGGGTCTTTTGAAGTCCGCCTGGGCTTTGGCCTCCTGAATGATGGCTTCAATAGGAGGAAGAGGTACAGCTTGCTCCAATTTACCAATGGGTGTGTGCTTTGGTAAGCCAGTGACTGTCCTGAGGGTCGCCCGGTGTAGCACCTGAATGGTGTTGGTGTTGGTCTTGTTGAGGTCGTAAGCCGTTGCACCACACGTGAGGGTGCTCACAGTGACAGCACTGGCCATATTCAAGATGGCTTTCTGCGATGCTCAACCATATTTATTCGACAATCGACGAATGGAGTGCAGTATGGCATTCCATTTCTGTTTTAATCTTTTGAGCCAAATGCCAGGACTGTTTTTTGTTCCAATTGGAAGGCCTAGGAGTGTAATGGGCTCAGTTGAAGCAGATTAATCGCAGTTGACTAGGTTGACTACAATTTCTTGGGGCGGGTAAGGTGGCTTACAACCATATACTGCGAAAAATTTGTTTTTTTCAGGTGCGTGTTCTAGACCTAGCTGAGCCAGAGTGAGCTCAAGGCTGTTAGCCGCGGCCTGTAGCTCAACAACCTGGCCCTTTAAAGAATCAAAGTCGGCGGCTTCTGTCCAGACCGTGATATCATCGGCGTATATGGTGAAGCGGGCACCTGAGTCAATTTCAAGTTGTCGAGCTACTTGGTCATGGCCGGGTTGAAAAGTAGAGGGCCTAAAATCGACTATTGGGGAACACGCCGGTCGAGGTAGTAAGTCGTAGGTTCCCATCCAGGGTGCGAACCTTGAAGGCGTACAGGCCGGCTTTGGAGAAATGCTCTAATCCAATTTTGCGTGCGGGCACTGGAATAGGCACGAACAAGTTCCTCTAGAATGACCGGGTGGCTAACGTCGAATGCCTTTCGCTGATCAACCGCCATGATCAGGTCAGGAGTGCCGCGATGGTAGTGGGGGCGGTTAATTACCCTACGCAGAAGCCAGAGGCTATCATGCGTGCCAATATTGGGCCGGAAACCTGTTTGGGCTGGGTGAAAATACGGTTGGACATATTCCAAATAATGTGTGAGCCGATTGTTGATAAGGCGCTCAATCAATTTGCAAATAACGTGCGTGAGGGATATCGGCCTCAGGTTCTTGATTTCACTGGAATGCTTGTTGGGTTGGGGGATAGGAAAAATAAGTGTTAGTTTAAGGTGTTCTGGCACTTGTCCGTGCTCCCAGAGGTCATTGATGTGACATAAAAGGTGTTCCAAAGCCTCAGACGGGAGGTTGCGGAGGTGCTGCCACGTGACACCATCATGGCCGGGCGCAGAATGAAGCCGTCCCTGGCGGATTGCGATGCGTAACTCGGCCATTGTAAAAGATAGCTCCAAGTCAAGGACAGGCTGAGGAATATCAATAATTGGAAGTGGAGCAGGGGGAGAGATGGAAGCATTGGGAGAGAAGGTACTTATAAGTCGCCGCTCCACTGTTGACGGGTCTGCGCTGAGGGTTAGGGTAGCGAAAAGAGGGGTTCGTTTGGCAGTCTTCTGAGTGAGGCTGCGGTGCAGACGCCAAAGCGCCGGTAAGCCTCTCGCGTGACTGAGGGTGTCACATAGAGTTGTCCAGTAATATTGGTTTAGCTCTTTTTGATAAGCGGTAATAAGTTGGTACTCTTTCCGAAACTTTTGGAGATCTTTCTGACATTTTCCATTACATCTATAGGTGCGAGTGAGCTTATGTACGTTTTTCCAAAGGTTAGCCATGTGGTTGTCCATGTGCGGTGTTTCCATAGCACATTCTATGTCCTCCTGTGCCCGGGTAGATGTTGTGGTAATTAAGGAGCAGAAGTCCCGTAATGAGGCTGGGGGAGATGCACTCATTATAGCCTCCCGAAAGCCACCCCAATCAATTCCCTTCATGGACTTTCGTCGGCGGATCTTCTTCCCATGGAGATGGATAAGTATTGGGAGATGATCACTGCCCCAAGTTGTAGAGAGCGGTAACCATTTGCGAGTAAGGCCAGGAGTAGCCTAGGTTAGGTCAGGGGTCGTATCTTGCTTCGAGGAATGAAGGCCAACTTGAGTGGTCGTGCCTGGTTCATTAATTAAAATGAGATTTGAGGCCTCGGCGGCGTCTTCTAGCGCTTGTCCACGAGAATGAGTGTGGGCATAGCCCCATGTGGTGCTCTGTGCATTGAAGTCACCACCGAGAAGGAATGGGGGTACCGGGAAATTGGGCCATGAGAGCAGGAAGCCAGGCGAAAGAGGCGTTAGTTTTTGTTGAAATGACAGGTTTGTAATAGGCAGTGGCCACGATAATAGCCTTACCGCTAGGTAAGCGGGTGTGCACCACGACGACTTCATGGTTGTTGGAGTTAAATTCGCTAGAAAAAATTTGCTGGGTACCTACGGAGGAACGCACCAGAACTGCAGCGTAACCGGGGAGAAAAGAAGTGGTAAGAGAACCACGGCGGATGTGATGAGGAATAGAGGGGTTAGAAAAGGTAACATACCCAGCTTCGTGAGGGGTACAGCTCGTTTCTTGGAGGAGAATATAGAGTGGCTGAATTTGTTTTATTTTCTGTTTGAGGATAGTTTCTTGTTGACAGAAGCTTCTGCAGTTCCACTGTAGGGCCGTCGCGGGTGTACCTATTGTGGCTGTTTGGTGGGTCGCGATGGGACTTTGCGTGGGGGTTCTTTGGGGGGCTCTTGCTTGGGCAGTTTCTGAATAACAGATTAATTTGGGGTTCTGATCTGGCTGAGTTGGTTGTCAAAATTTTCCTGGTCTTTTTTTCGATCTGCCTGGCGCGCGAGACGCTCATAATGAATGTCCGTGCGGACAGCCTGGAGGGCAAGTTGAAGAGGGGAGTCGTGGGACGACTTGGAGGTTGGTGTGCGCTTGGTGCTGGGGCTACAGCTGGGTCGGTTTTGGGAGGTCAGACGGAGCTTGGAGTTAGACTTCGCGGGAGGCTTTGTTCTGTCAAGGAGGCGGCTTCTGAGCTGTTGGTTCTCTGTGCGGAGTTGGCGATTTTCAGTTCGCAGCTGTTGAATGTGCGTACGCAATGCAGCCAGTTGCGAAAGTATGGAGGCCAAAGTTGCATCCTGGGGCTTACTGGAAGAAGATGCGATGGCATCGGATTGATCCGCTGATGCTGAATTAGTTCGAATGCGGTCCGCCCAAGATACACCCCGCGATGCATCGCGTTGAGGGTTGTTGGCTGGTGGGGTACGTATTCTGCTGGGGCACGTGGGGTTGAGGGCAATGTGTCCAAATTCCTTACAAGAAACACAGTAAATCTGAGGGCCACAACCATCATCTTCCGAGTGCGCTTTGCCGCACGAGTTACAAATTGCCTCTGCCGGGCAGGAGCGAGCCATGTGTCCGACGTTGTGGCAGTTGTAGCAAACTAGCCTCTTGGGTTGGTACGGAGAGACTCACTATGGCCATATAATATTTAACTGTCTTTGGTAGCGTGGGTGTGTCGAATCGGAGCAAGGCACGGTTCGTGCGGCCGAGACGGGTACAAGAAAGGATATTGGCTTGCTCACAGCGGAGACACCGGAGTGTTTCTTCGTTGCTTTCATCGGGCTCTATTGTGATGATTCCTCTGGAAGTGTTGGGCTTGTAGGGAGAAAGTTTGATTTCTGCAGGGACATTTTGACGGGCAACTTTCAGGTCGAAATAGAGTGACGTGACGAGGAGTAGTCTCGATGCGTGCGTGTCATCATAGACTGTTATGTAAACACAGTTGCCTATGGTGTCATATTTGTGCGAGGCGAGTTTAGCTAGAAATGGTTGGGGGGCAGTTGTTCCAAGGACATGTGCGAAAGTATGCTTGGGAATGTCATTAACACTGAATCTGATGAGCGGTCGTAGCACAAGTTGAGAGCGGGGCCTACTCACCCGGTCGGTGCGAGTTACTCGATCTTCAGCTCGTATCGTGGGTCGGCAGCACTGTCGCACTGGTTGCACGGAAGATTGCAGCGTCGAAGGAGGAGCTGACTGCGATGGGTCAGGTTGGATGGGGTCGCCTTGGGAGCGGTTGTCGTCTTGAGCCTGAGCATCTTCATCCATTGGAGTCACAGATTCGAGCTGTGATGGAGGCACAGTTCGTGAAGTAGGCACTAGATTAATAGAGGCAGACCGTAGCGGTGTCGAGGCTCGACTTGACGAGGTAGAGATGGGCCTCATAGAAACCGTTGTGGGCCGTGATGGCTGCGAAGCACAAAGCAAAGGTGGGGCAGCACATTGAGGGGACGACGCTAACGCTTGCGGCAATGTCGACAGGGGTGGCTGCTGCAGCAACGACGGCCGCAGCACCAGGTGAGAGGCTGGTGGCGCGGACGTTGCGCTGGTGTTAGGCGTAGCGCAGACGAAAACTAGCTTTACCCCACTGTTCTTATTGAGCTGCGTCCCCTCAAAAATCCAGCGGCCAGATGAGCAAGAATACTGTTACAAGTATTTGAGGGAAGTGAAGTGCACCAGAGTGAAGTCGATGCAGCACCATGAAAAGGCGAATTAGCAGGGAAGTATCTGGGGTACCCTGCTTTTAGAAACGTCATTTAAATTAGCCTAGTTTGCAGCACATTTGCGGCCTTGAATTCCAGGCTTATTGATCGTAGGCTAGGCAGGTTGGTATGTGCTGAAAAAACAACTCCTCCTTCGGCCAATCTCCGATTTTCGAGGGCCCCAGTTTGGCAGCTGCGCTAATGCATATTACCGAAAAGTTCAGCTGAAGGGGGCACTGGTATTGCTGGTCTTAGAGCTCTTCAGATTTGTAGTTGTGGTAGAAAGGAGCGCGGGCCTTCATTTAAGTAGTGGCGATCACGGTTTGTGAAACCTCGAGGAGTTTATAGGGTAAAACTGTGAACCGGTAGTGCCACTTTTTGCTCTAACTTTAATATACAGGTGCAGCAGTTTTCGCTCCGTGCACTGCTGGTGAAAATTGGCTGAAGTAGCGTTTAAAGGCATGATGTTGTTTCCTGCTATAGGGCATGTTTGTAATGATGTACAAGAAGAATACTTCCAAGCGCAACATGCACTCTGCACTAGGCTTTTAATGGGCATATGCTGCAAATATTATTCCAGGTTCTTTGTTCCCTGCGTCTGTGAGTCATTAGGCTGAAGATGTATTCTTCACCACTTACCCATCGCTTAGCAGCAGTAGCATTGGTGTGCTTGTGTTTCAAATTGCATCCCTCTTCCACTAGTGTGTAGAGGTATGGCGCAAAAACATATTTGCTCTACCTGGTCTAGTTGCATTCACGCTGTTGTGTACAGATTGCCTACCTGCCGGTAGTACTCAATGTGAGCTCTGGTGAGCTTGTTGGCAGCGCGTAGTCCCTCCTTTTCTTGCAGCTCATGGATAGGGACTAAGTATTTCTACTGGATGACCTGTACAGTAAAAAAAATACATGCCATTTTTGAGCGTATTAGACAAGATCTGTCCTTTAGGCAGCTTATCCAACTTCCATATGATGATTTTTATTCCTCAGTATTACCAGTCTCATTACGTTTCTGCCATTTCTAGCTAATGTATAGCATAGTGCACTTTATGCAAGTGCGGTCTGCCGCACGTTTTTCCTCTACATTTTGTGGATTGAACAACATTAATGGCATGTCGTGGGCTTCAGAGCATGCACCGATTTCCTATGATTGTATTGTTTAAAATTAGAGGTTTTCATTAGTTATTGCTTTTGTGAGATAAAAAAACTGGGGAAGTATAAAAATTGCGTAAAAACTGAAAAAAAGTGACTTGGAGTGAACTGGAATCAGGCCCCACAGGGATAAAAAAGTCTGTTGCACATTTAAAATAATGGGTAGTAAAGTGTGCGGTTTTAATGGAAGTGGAAAATGATGAACACTAATGCCAAAATCTCAGAGTTGCTTCAACAGCACATGGGCTTTGCCACTGAGGCTTACTCAAACTTATGCTGCTTATGAGGTTCCATAGTCCTTAGGGACTTGGTTCTTCGAGCCCGGAGAGGATCGGAACAGACAAGTGCCCTGGATTGAGGCACCCACCTGTAGCCAAATTTAATCACTCGTACCGAAAAACTCATCTTTATCTCTTTCTCTCTACCAGTTGAAATGGGCCTGGTACTCTGTTAGTAGTTGTGTAGACACACGCCGGATAAACAAGATTACTGACAGCTACTAGATTTATGCACAAAGATGTGCAACCACACATATTATGCAGGAAACTTCAGTTCACTTTATGAATTCGCTGCAGCTGCTCCAACCTACGATAAGACGGAATATGCTGGTATGCAGAAACAGGAAATAAAACATGCTACTCATACAGTCTAGGATTACTTGCTGTAAGCCGTTTGAAAGCATACAACTTTGGGTAGGTACACCTAAAGCTGCCTAGATGTAGGAAAGTTGAAGTCTTGTAATGCAGCGACCAAAGTATTTGCAAGTAATGTTTTTGCGTTTATTGCTACACAAGGACGAACCGTCGGCTGAAGTATTACCCATGTTTCAGCACGAGCACATTGCAAGTGGCACACCTAACAATGTAGCGGTGAAATTTTGTGTACCCAAAGGGCATTTCCATGGTACCGCAAGTCGAACAACCATGAAGACGACGGCACCTGTCGCAAGTGGCACGTCATCTGCGTCACCTGGCTGCTGGCTGTTCTCCAGGTCGACGTAGCCAATGGGACGCCCTGTTGAAAGGCCCAGGTCACAGGCTTTCCGGATGCTCATCCCGTCCAGCAAGATTGAGCAAAGGCGCTCACGGGGGGAGTCGTTTTCATGTGCCTCCTTCATGTTTTGCAGCACCTCGAGGGTGAAGCCCGGCCAGCCACCGTCAACCTGGAGCCACTGCCTTATTGTTCTCACACGAGGCATGGCGTACAGCGTGCACAGATATTCATATGCACGAGGGGAATAGTAATAGACTGTGGAGGCAAGCTTCTTCATTTCGTCACTGTAACGTCTCCCTTGTGGTTGCTGTGCGGAATTCTTCCTCCAGCTGTCGAGAAGCTCTTGTTGGAGGTTTCCAAACGATTCTAGTTTCGTTTCCGCTTTCTCCGACAGCAAGTGCCGCTCCTTCAGGTCAGCAATGACAGCTTCCTGGGCTTGATTTTTCTCGCTGTTCCGCCTTGCTCGCTCCCCCAGCAACTTAACTTTTTGTGGCAGCGTTCAAACTTTCAGTTAGTTGCTGTACTCGATCTTCGGGCTGTTGCGGTGAGCTGTAGGTGTAGTGTATGTCCTCTTTCCATGCAGCACGCTACTTGGTCATGGCGCTCTATCTTGCTGTTGTGCCCGTGTGCCTGCTGGTGTGCCTGTGTCTATTGCCTGCATCAAAACATGTTGCGTGTGTTAGACATGCTGCTCTTGTTTCAACCTTGTCTCATGTTTTGCGCACCTGTGCCTGCTGAGTGCTGAAGAAACATTCAGCTGCAGGGCAAGCAGTATCTGATGAGCAGTCCAGAGATGTACCGGCAGGTCTTCTAGTTGCTTGCAACAAGAGCTGTAAAGAGTAGGGCGTGGGTGCATTTCTGATTGCAACCATGGGGAACTTTCTGTAAAAACCACGTCAGACTGTCGGCTAAATGATATAAAAATTCGTTTATGTGCTCCAAATGTGGCGCTATTTTGCATGCACTGTTTGTTCCAAAAAAAGTTCAAAGTGGTGATCTGTGCTCCACCAAAACCTTCCACATTTATAAATGCTCTATAGCACTCTAAGATACATGTTGACAGAAAAATATTAGTTTTGGAGCAAGTGTGAAAACGCTGTTGTAGGGAGTCACTATTGACAGCGCAGAAGCAAAAACGAAGAAAATGCGATTGGTTGCAGCTTATTGCATCTCCAAGGGGCCAGATTTCGCGTAAAATTTGACGAGACAGATTCTAGCTTCCTCAGATGGCAAAGAATTGTAATAAGGCCTACATTCCTGAACCTAACGGAAAACAGTTGTGAGTTTAAAAATGCCACATGTTGCGTGTGAATAGAACATGATGTGCAGCTGTAGACTGTACATATTCTTTAATCGTGTTTTCCCTTTACGGTTTTCATTTCCTTTAACCGTTTTTTGTTTCCATACACAAACAACATGTGTGATCCTGACAATGCCATGCAGCCATGACTTTCTAATGTTGTAATATAGTAGTTTATCTTGGTTGTGTGTCTTTCTGTGTGCCTGCTTGTATGCATAAAGTGAGCGTGTGGACACGCACACCTTGGCTTTCTGGAAGGGGTCCTCAAACAGTGATGGCACGGTGTCGTCACGTAGCCTGCGGCGTTGCAGGCCACCCCAAAACATTGTGGGCTCAAAGTGGGCTGAGCAATGATTGTGGTGGCTTTTGGGCGCAAAGTTTTTTGCCCCATAGCACAGACCCACTTGTGCAGAATGTACGCATCACCCAGCGGGAACCTGGATTTATTAAATTTATTGAGAAAGCCAAACAAAAAATATTAGAAAGTTGGGCTTAACATTTAGTAAAAAGGGAAAACAGGAGGGGGCTGATAGAAATATAAGCTTGTAGTTGAATAAAAAGCTCAAATATTTCGCTGTTTTTACTTCGTAATGACAGGCTGCTTGCTGATTTTGAATAGTGAATTGTGTTGGCCACTCGAGTCTGGAAAAGAAACTATGTTGACGAGGAACTTATGCAAGACAATGAATTCGTTGTAAATTAAATTTGCTTCATTAGTTCTTGTTGGAAGAGATGCGCTTCATCGTAAGCAAGTGTAAAGACTAGTACCGGCGAGCGACCCCCTCTGCATATTTTTGTAAGTGCATAACCACAGTGTAGCTAGGTACGTTAGTTAGAAATAACGCCTTACTTGTCGTAGAAAGCCCGCTTCCAGGTTCTTTTTTATGGTTACAATAGGTATAGCAACAGCGCGAGGCTATGGTCGCCGAGTCGGTAAACGGCAGCTTTGAAAGTTGTAGGAGACCTAACACTCTTCTAGCAGACGATCTCTGCGCCGGGTCACCGTCAGGGCGATGTTTTCATAGGCACGCTCAAGAACTTTCCCTAGCTCCTAAAGCAGCTCATTATTTGAAATAATGGTAATAATATATAATAGCAGTCTTTGATAATCTCTCCACAAAATATTAACGTTATTAACTGCCTGCTTGGTCTGCAAAATAGATGGGCACAATCATCACGACTGACTCAGTAACAAAAACCATTGATTTTTATTTTTTATATTTTGAACGCCCTGGTTTATTGTCCGCTTACATAATTCCACACTTTTCTTAGCTTTTTTGTGGCACGTTGTTTATATTTGCGGTCACAAAACCATTTCTATCCACGCCAATAATGAAACTAAGGCGAGTGCTATGTATAATGGCGGTCCATGACGACACAGACGGCCTTGACGTAAGCCGCACAGACGCTAGCGCCAGATTCCTCTCTAGTGCATATTGTAAGAAACTCTATGGCATAAAATTTGTGAAAAAGGCTTCGACAACGTCAAGGCGGAGCGGAGAAGCCGAACCGAGCAAAGCGGTTTCACCGGAATGAAAAGTGTAAGGTGGGACATATACAGCATCGGTGTAAAATGGCCCCGACGCACCCGTTTTTCACTGTACCGCACAAAAAAAGACGGGTGATCCCTGAGACGGTTCTCTATAAGTCAATTAAGGTTCAGAGATCAGTGTCGGTTAGTACGGTTTTATGCAGGAACTTATCCCCTCCGGATAACTGCAGTGCCCTAGTAAGCACTGATCTGCTTAAATGCATTACTAAACAAACCGTTTTCCAATGATGCTCCGAACGCGTTCAGTTGCCTTGCGTTACAACTCACCCGCCTCGGCGATCCTTGTTTCCCTGCTGTTTTTATCGTAGTGCAGCGTGTTTATTTTTCAGTGTTCTAACTGCCCTTAATTTGTTGATAAAACTGCTCACGAGATGTTTTTGCTTGAAGCGGACCAGTGCTTTAGTTTCGCTTTAGAGGAATGTTCGCGCGCTGGCTAGCTTATTGTTCTCTGTATACCATGAACACATGCTTTGCTGTTCATTTATTGCATGTATTTTTGACAAGATAAATTGAAGGCGAAGAAGCTGGCGCTGCAGCCGGACATAGACAGCAGAATTTTAGGAAGGGTAGTTTTTTCTTTTGCTTGGTAATTGGCTTTGCGTGCATCGTTTTAGCGAACGGGAAAATACCTGAAGTACAGCAAAATCAACGATGATTTTTATTTAAACAAGAAAAAAGAAAAAAAAAAGCTGTGGCAATAAAACGACGCGCATTTTTTTCTTCTTCTGGCTGCTTTTGTAACTGAAGGTTTACCTGAAAGTTATGGTCTGTGATTTTGACGTTTTTTGCAACCTGTCCAGAAATAATTTTAACTTTTGAAATTCCTTACAACGAAAAGTTGCATTCGGTTTATTATTTCTTTAAAAAAATAAATTATCACAACAGTTCGGAAATTCTTTACATATACGACAAAATATTGGCACCACAATCCAATCATTGCTGATCGACGCTCCAAGGCGAAATGCGTTAGTGTGGTTTACCGCGGTTCGAAAATGTTTTTTCGTATGTACACCGCACTTGCATGCCATTCGGAAAATTTATTGTTTTCAAATAATAGTAGAACGATTATAATGTACCTTTGTGAGGTATTGCGAAGTTCATTATTCTGTAACAGCTCGCTTGACCCGTCAAAATCACAAACGATAATGTTCCCCTGCACATTCTGCTACAAAAACAAACAAAAAACGAAAGGAATACACATTATATTGCTGCGACGGGGTGTCTATTCCCATATATCTTAACTTTTATCGCCAGTATTGACGCACGTTACGTGTTTTATATTGGTTAAAACATTACAACCTAAGCCAATAACTAAGCAACCGCGAAAGCTGCACTTTTACCGAAATTCTGATGGCGACACGGGGAGCTTTCAGCCATTTGCATTGGAGCCAGTGCCAATTCCCCCTTTACTGTATGTACGAACCGCTATAAGTTACTGGACTTTTTGTATACCAATAAAAGCACGAGTAGCGGAGAATACGAAAAGCACAGTTAGTGGTTCCTTCAAACACAGTTCAGGTGACGATATTGTGCTGTTGGTTGTATTCACAACCATGACACGCATGCTAGCAACCATGCATATGCGTCGCCAACCGCCTGTGTTGCTAAGTCGACGCGTGTCACTGGTTATTTCCGGCTCCACGAGATGGCGGTACTTGTCCGTGCTGTCACCCGATAGTTAGGGCTCTGTGTTTTCGGTGTTCATTTTTCTTGAAAATTGGCGGTTGTTTATCAGAGTATAAATTTTTGGTGGAAATTCGGCGCTGACCGGAGTTTAGTTCTCGTAAATCCCCAGATCTCCGAAATTCGGAGTTTTGCTTAATTCACAAAACTCTAAAATCTCAGATAAATTCATATCCGAATACTAAAACATCACAACACACGAAGCACATTACATTTTTCCAGAAGGTTTGATTGCAGAAAAACATACACGCACAAGCGAAATACATGAACACAAACACCTGTATTTGGGCGTATAACTACCTTAGCTCAAAGCTTATCGTTAAACACGCAAGCATACATTGTGTGGTTGCTGTCAGTGATCAAAGCGCGCTCCTTTCGATTGACAACTCTCAGCTTTTAAAATGTCCTTTCAACGTTAGCGCTAGAAACAAGAAGCGCCAGAAGACGCAGCACGCAGCGACTAAGAACTGGCCACTCGACATTGTGAAGTCTCCAAAACGAAAGGGGCTCCACACTGTTTTATATTTCGTAGCATTGATAGAGAGAGAGAGAGAGAGAGAGAGAGAGAGAGAGAGACAAGACAATTTTGGGCCTAAATAAGTAGACTGGTCTTATGTTTTCTTTCTTGCAAGGGTTCAGCAGACCTCATGGGAGTCAGCGGCCTCTCTTGCTATCCGGACCACGGCCTGTTGATCTTCAGCGGTAGAGCTGTGCAACGCGGCCTTCCACTGCACATCATTGTGTATACAGTTCGCAAAATCGGTCGGGATCTGGCTCATGTCGTCAGTTTCGAGAAGAACTAATTGAAAAATAGGCGCATAGATTTAGATTGCGCAGGGCAGTTCATGCTTCACATTTGGATTCACAATTGGAACACAGTAGCAAAACGATTCTTTGGTGTACTGGTCTTGATCGCACATGTTACTCTCAAATGTCTGTCTCCACTTTTCTGCGACAGCAGTGTAATATTCGCTAAAGTCTGCAACAGTCGTTAAGCGGCTATTCTTGTCAAGGAGGTCCAACAGACCTATGACATCTGATGCTAAGACCTCGGTTGGATCACGCCATTGACTGATAAGGGTGAGCAAACGAACCCCCAGTATAGGATACACTCGGTGTACCAGGGTAGTCTTTGCCTCAGGTTCCTTGATGATTGAGAGCACGGCACACAAATTGGTATTCAGAAGCCTCATCTTAACAAGAAAGTCGTGAAAAGCTTCAGGCGATGAAATAAGACTCTTAAGTATTTCACACTTCGTTGTCTTGGCTTCGTCGCTTCTCAAGAAAGACAAAATGGCGCTCTAGTTATCCAAAATATCTTCTTAGGCTTCATAAAAAGAGAGCCATCTCAACGGACATACGGTTTTCAGCGACTTGATGGTCATGCCGATGGCCAAGCACACAAGAGCAAACCTACAGACAGCGCAGCTCCCGCGAAGACTTCAACAGGAGAGGAAAGGGCCCAGCAAAATTGTAAACTACGTTAAACGAGCTCGTCCTGATTCCATCCTTCAGAGGGTTATTGAGTAGGTGGCACAGATCTTTGACGTGATGTGCTTGAATTGAGGGTTGAGAAGCTGCAAGTCCTTGTGAAGGTTCTGCATGTAGGAAGCTGAGTAGGAGAAAAATAGAGCTACGTGGCCTAAGGTATATCTAACCTGCTGAAGGTTGGTTTGTATCAACATGGCAATTGATACACGCGTTACACTGCTGAAGTATTCGCAAGTCTATGATGAGGGGTCTACGTCCAGGAAGCTCGTTATTGTAGAACGTTGGAAGCACCGCCACGGCCGGACGTCCACGAAGTTCCGGAGACTCGTCGATGGTGACGGAAATAGGCTGGTTTCTCATCAAGGAGCTTATCGTCACAAGGTCTTTGTCACTAACCCCATATAGGTATTTCCGATATAGTTGGTCACAACCTGGCATCGTGCGTGCCACCGGACACTTGCTTCTAAAGAGGGTGCCTATAGGTCCATCAGCCTGGTGCATTGGCATCTCAGCATGACAGACTGCACGGAAGAAGTGGGGCGGGATGTCATTCGCATCTTCTCTCTTTGAGCGGGCCCGAGTGATGCATTCTTCCAGCGAACTTCACCGTGGAGAGTGAGATGGGAATAATAAGACGATGTGAACAAATCGGACTCCGACCATGCAAGTCTGTTTAGACCCTGGCATAGAAGTTAGCGTGCACAATAAAACCTCGTGAAACTGTACGAAGCATGCTGTAATCACTCTCACGTAGCCGTAAATTCAAAGCACCAACAGTTAAGCAAGAATTCACCTGGGTCTGGATGGCGCTTCTTTATACGGACGGGGTGCTGTGATTGTAGATGCTCCGCAATTCTTACGGCGCCCTTGCCGTTGTCAATGCCAACTGTCACACGACAAAGCTTGCAAACAATGACTCCTTCAGAAGACGTTGGCTGTTCAAATCACTATACTAATTTACTCCTTTACTTTTCCTCCCATTTTGCTTGCCCGAAAGTTCTGTTGACGCGCTACAGAAATGCGTCATGTGAGCATGCCAAGCTTTCCCCAGCAGGCTTTCCGCGCTTGACCCTCACTGCCGTGGCTGTCTGAAACTGTTCTCTCCTGCGCGCGCATGCGAGAGAGGGCAGACCAATAACATACAATCAATACGAGGTGCTGCTGTAATCTAAATCTTTAAGAGGTGGCAGCGGCAGCAGCGGGTGGCGAAGCCCGGGGCCCGTATATACGATGTTGCCTGTGCGCCCTAGCGCCGCTGTCACCTGGCGCACGGAGCAAGAATAAAATAGGAGGGGAAACTGAGCTTCCTGGGGCAGCCTGATAACGTCACAAGCACTTGGCGAACGTCAAGTTTCCGGCATCTGGCGGCAAGCGAAGGAACTGCGTGGTCATCGCCACGGCCGGCGCTCGTTCTGTTCGCGCTCGCCCAGTCCAACCTGGCCGCAGCATCGCGTCGGTATTTCGCCGGGCCGCCGAACCATTTCATGGCCGAAGCGAGTGTGTGTGCGCTTTTCTGCGCTTCCGTTTTCTGAAGAGCCCGCCTTCGCGAATATTTTCTGTCAAATTTAAACCGGCAGGTACGAGCGAATAAAAGCGGCATTTTCTTTTAATGCGTAAGCAATCTTGCGCGAGCACCAAGCCCAAAATACAAACCTGTAAACGCAAAAAAATGTAAAAGCTGTGAACGCACGGCCTTATCTCGCGTGCGATGCGCTCGAAGCGAGTTGAGTGCACCGGCCAATTTATGACGCGCGCGCGCGCTACGTCCGAGATAAACGCGCGTTCCGTCACCGCGTCACGCAGCTGCTCGAGCGCATAGCGATTCGCGCCTTTTGGCGAATGCTGCAAACAGCCACGGCCGGACTGGAGGAGCGGCGTACGCGCACTTTCATACGCCCGCCGCTCCTCCAGCCCGGCCGTGAAACAGCAGTATTGCTTTTAATACTTTCAACCAGGTGCCGCTGTCAAATTGTTCGCCGCCGCAGCTGCGGAGCTCCGTAGGTCGCCGTTGTTATAATTGTGACATTATCTGGTCGCTCGATCGCGCCGGCCTCAATGGGCGTTTCCTCTCCTGCATATTCTTGCTCCGTGACCTGGCGCGCCTTAGTGTTGCCAGGGGACCGTATATCAAGATGCCGTCTCGCGCTCCCGGGACCCGTGCGTTAGTTGAGCTGTTGACGTCTCTCGCTTCGTGCGCGAGACACGTCAGAGAAAGAAAGGTGGGGTGGGTGCCGTCTCCGAGATACTGTCGACGCGCGGTAAACTTTAAATCGGTCGAAACAGAAGATGTACGAATGAGCGCTTACAACTTGCTCTTTCGATAAATAACAGAACCTGGTCATTTTGGCCGTTGAAATCGGAGTTTGTCGGATACATTTTACTGGCGAATGTTTATCGGATTTTTTCGAATAAAACTGAAAGCACGGAGCCCTAGTCATAATGCACAGCACATGACTCCAGCGAGCTGTTCGATATTCTGAAGTGTGCATCACCCAACGCGAAGTGATACCTCGACGCTAAAAAGCGTTCCGTGCTGCTCCCTACGATCTACGTATAGACAGACAAGATTGAAATTATTGCACGACTAGGTAGAGTCATAAATACTATGGAGCCTGCATATGCGTGTAACTCTGCGGTGATAGACAAAATCATGTAAGTATTCTGGAGGAGCCGATCGCCCCTTCAAGTTTTGTCACCCGTTCAAGGACAACAATACAAATGTTGCTGCCGAGCATTTTGCTGTTGGGAAGGGAAAACCGATGATTTGTTTGAAGAGCACTTGCGATTAGCCACCGCGTGTGGCGAATATAGAGTAGAGAGCCCGACACAGCTCGGGAGACGGCATCACACGCACTAGCTGTTACGCTACCATCGTATCTAAATCAGCGTACGCGGGTAACATTTCCTCAAAGCCATTCGTCGGTTTTTGCACACAACCACAAGTTGTTCGTATGGGCCGCGGCGGAGGGCAGATTGGATGCACTGAAGAGCGGACCTCGAGTCGCATAGCACAACCCATTTTTCTGGCGATTCCCGCTGGATGAAGAGAGGGGCCTCCCGAATAGCTGCCAATTCAGAAGCCGTTGACGTCGTCGAGTTTGAAAGCTTAAAATGAATTTCGGTCGACTGCTGTGGTATCATAACAGCGCCGGCAGAACTGGACGTGGTGACCGACCCATCCGTGTAGACATGGACCCCGTCTCTGTATGCCTCATGTAGAAAGAGTAGGGATAGCTGTTGAAGACCGCTAGGTGGAAGGTCCGCTTTCATTTTTTATTCCCGGGCTGTTTAAGTGCAGTTGTGGCTGAAATCCGGTGCTTATATGGCACATTAGTCAGGCATAGACATGATATCGTTTTCCAGTGGCTCCCAAGCCACTGCGGCATTACTGGGAACGAACAGGCGGATAGAGCGGCTCATGGCGCCCACACAAGTGCAAGATTGACCCGCATCCCTCTATCACGCACTGATGCAGCAAGGCCGCTGCGGTCCATTGCCCGGGAAGTCACTCTCGCCAAGTGGAATACACCCGAGTTCTCCAACGCTCGTCTTTACTCGCTCGACCCAGATTTGCAGCGGCACCTACCTAATAACGTGCCACGCTCGGGCGTCACCTTACTTTGTCGCCTGTGGCTAGGCATTGCCTTCACCGGTGCTTACTCCTACACCATTGGAATGCCCAACAGCCCTGCTTGTGATGCGGGCGCCACCGACGAGACGATTGAACACCTTCTGTGCCATTGTGACCGCTTCATAACGCCGAGGCAACAGCTCTCCACTACACTTCGCCGACTCTACGGCCTCCCCTTTACAGCGCAGACAATTTTGTGCCATAGGCGTTGTCCGACACAGGCCGAAAAGGCTTTAAAAGCCCTACTGCTCTTTTTGAAGGACACGGGCCTGTCTCAACGATTTTAAGGAGACTACTATAGTGCAGTGCCCTTAGTTCGCCCATTTTATCAGTGGACTGTATTAGTTTTGTGCATTTTCTGGTTGTGTGCGTTGTTTGTACCGCCTTTATAGTTGCCTGGTCACGCCTTGTGTTTTTTCTACTTTTCTTTCTCTCATTTTTTCCTTTAATATGTACCGCTGTCCTTTCTTTCCCTTTCATTTCCCGTATCCCCTCCTTCCTGAGTAGGGTAGCCAACCGGACAGTATTCTGGTTAACCTCCCTGCCTTTCCTATACTATTTCTTCCTTCCTTCCTTGCACATAACCACGCACTAGAGGCACGTTTGTCGACTTTTGTGGTCGCGCGGCGACTGCGTCTTTGGCCTCTTGCGCACCATGTCACTATCGTTCTCAGCTGCGGTAATACTCCCCGGTGATGCGGCGTTCTCGAGGTAAAAGAGAACTCCACTATACAATGTGAGTGCCAAGAAAAGAATATTTTTCGGCGCCAAATTCGAGAGGAGATTGGAGGAGAGACGTGCATGCGCAGTGGGCGTACGGACGGCGCAAAACAAGGTTGAGGTACGTAGCAACCATCATATTCACAGTTTGGTATCCATGGTAACTACCACACTTTTCACTTACCGTAACTACGAAATTGGAAATTGCGTTGAGCCCATGGCTGTTCCGCATACTACTCAGGGTTCCCCAAAAGGAAGATGGTGTTATTTTATTAGATGCGGCGGGGCTATGTCCCTCCCTTGCCGTTGTTGCGCCGTCCACATTCCCAATGCGCATGCTCGGCTTGCTGAACGCCCGGTGGTGTCTTGCCCTTTAATCGCTCCTGGAGCAGCAGTGTTACCGGTGTCTTCCTGGACAGGCCCGAGATGAGTCGAGCACGCGCAGTGGGGGTGTGGACGGCGCCACAACAAGGGAGGGATATAGCCCCGACCATGAGATGCTGGAGAGCAAGTGTCGCCGATGTCTTCTTGGGCCGGCATGAGACGAGCCCAGCGGCGAGGAGGAGAGCGGCGTTATCACAGCTGGCGTGGAGAGGGGGACAGCGAGGAGAGGTGCGGACGTTGGACGCTGACGGACGATGGACGGTCGACTAACAGATGCTTTGCATCTAAAACCTGGAAGGGAGCAGTTGGGGGTCAATGGGAGAGTCCTTGTTTTAACAGTCGACCTAAGTGGCTGTTGATGATGATGATGAAAATGTTTAATGCGCTAAGCTCTTTGGTGCAGAGAGCGCGCCCTTGGTAATAAAACGTGTTGTGATGGATTTTTGACGCGTTTGGGAAACTCCTACGAAGATTTGTGAATACACGTATTCAAATCTTGATACAGTTATTGTGAACAGCGACAGTGCGCTTCCAGGTGACGTTACCGAGTCACAACTGCGGGGATAACTCACAAAACAATTGTATTTTCCGTTTTCCCTACCGTAATGCGACTTCAAACGCAGCTGAATTGGAAAATGTTCGCCACCGCAATCGCTAGTACATAGACGAGAATTAATGGGCCGAAGTATAGTATTAGAGGTGCATGCTTCTTTCAACAAACAATTTGAATCCAGTAATAGCACACATTCTAAAAAAAATAAAAAAATACTACACAACAAACAAGAGGGGTAGTTTTTATTTCATGCAATTTTTACTATAAGTTCCTATTGATTTGTTGACACTGAAGTGTCTGTGCAACCGGTTGTCGTTAATAATACACTGTTAAACCCGCAAACAAGCTGACATACAGAGGTTCACGCACGAAGAAATATTCCGGTACATACCCACTAACCTGAAACCTGGGGAGGGGCAAATCATGCAGTGCGTAAGTGTATACAAAAATTGTCTCTGTCGTGCAACGGCGCGCGCTAATTGGACGCCGTAGAAGCGTCGGGGAGAGGAGCAATCACGCGCTTGCTGAGGCGGTGGGGGACTCTCTTGCGTTGAACCGGATATCGGCAATTAAGTGAAACATAGAGTGGCCATACGTTGCCTTCGTGCCACACCCTGAGCATGCTTAGAAGCATGCTTCACGCTAGAAAACCTGGCGTTTGAAACCAGTTTGAGAGTGAATTTACCAATTTTTTTTAAATATTGCAAACAAATAGTGATTATTCCTACATTTCAAGTTAGTCGAAATCATGTTAATTTTCTTGAACCCTTTTTATTTATTATACACTTGTTTATTGACTATGGTTTGACAACTTTATTTGCCGATACACAGGACACGTTGACATTAGACGACGACAAAAGACGCCGGCAGCCCGAGCCCCCAATGTGCTACGCCCCTAAAGAGAGATTGATTTTAGCTATCATACACACTTTGGCCCAAGTGTTGTTTCTACACAGCCTCACTGTGTAAGGAACAACTTTTTAACGTGCTTATGGCGCTATACGCGCACCTGAATCATAGAAAAATAGTTCAGTGCTGAAAAATGGGGTTATTATTGGAAAAATTAAAAAAATTATTATTCATAAATGCGTACTTTTATACCTGCTGGTAGTCAAATTTTACCCGGAAGTTTCAGATCTTCATAAGCTCTGCTTGATAAATGGCAATCTTGAACAAACTATAGCAACGCCTAATATTATTTCGATCGGACGTTTTCTGTAAAAAATTACTGTGGTGCGTAGAAAGAGTATTTTGTTCACTTTTTTCCTCTCCGTCGCCCCTTACAGGAGGGCTTAGTGCCTACGTGTACATACAAGTGTTTTAAATGACTTCTTTGCAAGAATAGGTCTGTTCCTCGCTCTTGAAAAGTGGAGACTCAGGTTTTTGTAGGGAAACAACAGCACTGCTCCCTTTACAGGAATACGTGACGCTGGTAAATTTTTTTTCATTTGCAATGAAAACATAAAAAGCTTTGAAGCTGAAGAATACTTTTTGTACGCTGCGAAACAATAAAACAAAGATCATCGGCTGGGCTAGAAGTTGAAATATTTATTTTGCTGCAGGGAAAAGACAATGTTGCCGTGAACTAGGCATTGGGTTTGTTCCAGATGTAACGAAGCCAAAAACGATGCAGTTGTCTTCAGGGAAAACAAGTTTATTGGAGCGAACTTGGGCTCCCCTAACAACTGAAACAATACACATGCGGCGAAGCAGTTGTCAGCAAAGTGACGTGATCAAGCGAGCGTCGGAAATTGGAATGCCACGGCGTCTGTTCTGCAGGCTTTTATCTTTCGGTGCGAGTGTTTCTGGAACCGTTGGTTTACGTCCAGAACAATGTAGTTCAAAGAAGATTATCCTGGGCTAGAGACATCAGGGCGAAACGCTCTCCGTATCAGAATGAGATAACCCGTGGGGCATAAAAATAAAGAATGGAACACGCGCTTCGCTTGGAACACAAAAAACACAGCCGGGCGCGGCCGGGCACTGAAAACGAAACATAAAAAAATTCCCCCGCATTTCCCCGAGGGGGAGAATGTGAAAGTGCGAATGCACGGTTGTCGGCCCGCTTGCGGCGCTTGCGCTCAGCCCCCGCAGCCCACCGCCTCGCCGCCTTCTCTTCCATCTCTTCCATCGGGTTTGTAGTATCATGTGTACACCACGCAGTTATCAAGCCGCTATAACGCCGCTGAGTCGGCAACGCACGCCGCTGACGACGTAGTTTGAATGCGTTAAAGATATAAGGCGCGTTACTAACACTGACATCAGCGTCGCGTCCATGGCTTAGTCGGTAGAGCGTCGCGCTGCGGCAGCAAAGTCCTCGGATCAAAACCTGGAGCCGGACGCTGCTTTTTTTTATATACAGATGAGGACTGCGTTAAAGATATAAGGCGCGTTACTAACACTGATATCAGCGTCGCGTCCGTGGCTTAGTCGGTAGAGCGTCGCGCTGCGGCCGCAAAGTCCTCGGATCGAAACCTGGCGCCGGATGCTGTTTTTTTTTATATAGAGAGAGGAGGACTGCGGACGCCGCCGCCGCCGCCGCCGGCGGCGGTGGAAGGTTTGGGGTCGTTTATAAAGTGCATTCGCACTTAAAACATACGTAATGCCTAATGCGCGGCAATACTCCCCCTCCAAGAGTGCATCGACCCGATGCTAAAATAAAACGACATTCCGAAGAAACCACAAGAAAAATCCGTCATCTTGCCCAGTAGGGTTTGAGGCGAACCACGTGGAAGACTTCTGGCCGCGTGCGTCGTCTTGATGTGCAGGAACCAGCATCGGGGATAACGCCGTAGGCAAGTTTGCTAACACATTGTAGAATCCGGTAGGTTCTGAAATGCCGTCACAGAAGCATCCCAAGGAGTCCGCGTCGTCGGAGCTTAGTCGAAGCCCACGCACGGTTCCCTGGGTGGTACTCGGTGTCTAGGCGTTGGAGGTTGCAGCGGCCGGCACCTACCAGCTGTTGGTACGTTGTACGAACTTGAGCGAGCTGGCGGGCCTCCTCCGCACGCTGAAGGTATCCTTGTTTGTCAGCGTTGAGGTCGTCGTCTTATACGTGCGGAAGCATGCCGTCAAGCATCGTAGTCGCCGTCTTCCGTTGGCAAGTTCGGATGGTGTCATCTGCGTAGTTTTCTGGATAGCCGTGTTGTACGCAAACGTGACATATGGGAGCACTTCGTCCCAAGTCTTATGTTCAACATCGGCGTACATTGACAGCATATCTGCGATTGTCTCGTTCAGATGTTCTGTTAGTCCGTTTGTTTAGGGGTGGTACGCCGTTGTTTTCCGGTGATCCGTGTTGCTGTAGTGTTATAATCCTTGCATCAGCTCCGCAGTAAAGTCTGTTCCGAGGTCCGTGATTAGGACTTACTGGGCTCCACGTCGCAGCACAACTTGGCTTAAGAAGAACTTTGCGTCTTCTTGTGCAGTCCCTCTCAGAAGAGCGGCGGACTCTGCGTAGCGCGTCATGCATGTAGTCTGTCGCTATGACAATCCATTTGTTCCTGGATCGGGATGCAGGGGACGGGCCCAGAAAGTCTACTCCAATCTGTTGGAAGGGCCTCGATGAGACGGCGATGGGCTGCGGAAGTCCGGCGGGTCTCGTCGGTGGCGTTTTTCGTCGCTGGCAGTCAAGGGAGGTCCGGACGTTGTGGGTGACGCCGGATGTACAACGGAGCCAGTAGCACTTCGCCCTGATTGTTCCAATTGTGCGGGCTGTGCAGAAATGTCCGGAAGACGGGTCATCGAGGCGTGCTTCCGAAATTTCGTCACGAAGGTCTTCGGGGATGACAAGACGATAATTCGTTCTAGTGCAGAGGCTGAAATTCTTTACGAGAATGGAGTTTTTCAGCTGAATGCTGGTAGCTTGCGTTTGAAGGCCCTAGGCACGATGACGTTGCATCCTTCGAGGTAGTCGATTATGACGCGTACGTTGGGGTGGGCGTGCTGCTGGGCGGCTAGGTCGCTCTCCGTCACGACTCCGAAGAACCGGCTGTCTTCATCAGAGACTTGTAGTGGTGGCTCGACGGGAGCCCGGGAAAGGCAGTCACCGTCGGAGTGTTTCCTGCGGGATTTATAGACGATTTAACGCCGAACTCTTGCAGGCGCAAGCTCCACCTCCCAAGACGCCCAGAGGGGTCCTTCAGATTTGCGAGCCTACACATAGCATGGTGGTCTGTAACAACCTTGAGAGGTCTTTCATACACGTATGGGCGAAATTTTGAAATCGCCCATATAATAGCGAGGGACTCTTTTTCAGACGCTGAGTAGGTTTTCTCCAACTTCGAGTTTTCGCAACCGCTCTGTTTTTGGACAAGGACGGTACCCAAGCCTATATCACTGGCGTTCGTGTGCATTTCCGTTTTGGTGTCTTTGTCGAAATGTGCGAGAACGGGCGGGCTTTGCAGGCGTTTTTTCAGCTTGTAGAATGCTTCTTGTTGCTCGTTTTCCCAGCTAAAAGGGGTGCTATCTTTTGTGAAGCGTGTGAGTGGCTCTGTAATGCGTGCGACGTTTTCAACCAAGCGCCTGTAGTATGCGCACATTCCGAGAAATCTGCGCACGCCCTTCTTGTCTTTCGGCCTTGGGAAGTTCGCAATGGCTGAAGTTTTTGCCGGGTCAGGCAGGACTCGCACGGCGTTGATGACGTGACCCAAAAACGTGAGTTCCTCGTACGCGAAACGGCACTTTTGAGGCTTCAGTGTTAACCCCCATGCACGAATGGCCTCGAGCACAGAGTCCAACCTTGCAAGGTGTTCGTGGAACGTCCGGGCGAATACCGCAACGTCGTCGAGGTATACGAGACAGATTTGCCACTTCAGGCCAGCTAGCATAGTGTCCATGACTCTTTGAAACGTTCCTGGCTCCGTGCACAGCCCAAATGGCATCACCTTGTACTCGTATAGGCCGTCCGGCGTTATATATGCGGTCTTCTCTTGGTCTATCTCGTCAACTTTAATTTTCCAGTAGTACGGTCTTCAGATCTATCGATGAGAAGTACTTCGCTTGGCAAAGGTGGTCGAGGGCATCATCGATTCGTGGCAGGTGGTACACGTCCTTTTTGTTGATTTTGTTCAGTCGCCGGTAGTCAACGCAAAACCTTAATGTGCCATCTTTTTTCTTCACCAGTATGACCGGCACAGCCCAGGGGCTTTTCGATGGCTGTATAATGTTGTCACTGAGCATGTCTTCAACTTGAGTACGGATGGCTTGACGCTTGTATGAAGAGACGCGATAGGTTGACTGCCTGGTAGGTCGGGCTCCATCTTCGGTCATTATTCGGTGGTTCGCTAGAGGTGTCTGACCTAGTTATGAGTTCGACGAAAAACACTCCCTGTAGCGGCGCAGCAAATACAACAATTTGTTCCGCTCTGCTTGCGGTAACGCCGGATTCACATCAAAAGGATTACGTAGCTTGAAGGTATCTTCGGGTGCACGTTAAAATTTGGCAACTGCGATCGCCTGACTTGCTTCTTGCGTTTCTTCGAGGAACACAATTGCCGCGCCCTTGTTTAAGTGCTGGTACTCGTCGGTGAAATTGGTGACCAAAACGTGGGATTGGCGTTGCTTAAAGCGCTCAATGCCTCTCGCAACCGAGACAACGTCTCTGCGAAGCAGCCTTTGGTCACTCTTGACGACAGCGGCGACGTCAGGAACCGCATCTTCGCATCTTCACAGTAGACGCCGATCATCAAGCTTTCGCGGGGTGGCAGGGTGACATGTTTGTCGGCGATCATTACAGAAGCGCGGTGTTCGGGTTCGGGTTCGGTTCCGGGGTCATCTAGGGATCGGGAGAAAATGTTATAGACTTTCCCTGTAGACGAAAAATTGCACCATTGTCTGTCAAACGGTCCATTCCGAGAATTACGTCACGGGAGCAGTTAGGCAAAATGCCGAACGCCGCTGGGTACGTTGTGCCGTCTGTGGTGACGCGCGATCTGCACGTTCCACTTGGCGTCACGAGATGGGATCCTGCAGTGCTTATGTGCATACCGTCCCATCTGGTCATAATTTGTTTCAGCTTAGGTGAAAATAGACCGCTCATTATTGAGTAGTCGGCTCCCGTGTCTATAAGGGCGACTACATGAAAGCCGTCGATGAACACCCTCACGTCGGACGCCGCCTTCCTCGAGGTCCGGGTGCGTCGGGGCGTCGCATCTCGGCTTGTGCGTATTGAAGGCCGGGCACTGCGCGTCGTCGTTGTCGTTGCCTTTTCAGCGGCAGTCTCGGTCGTGTCGGGTACGCGTCGCGCAGTTTTGCTGTCGTCGGGGCATCGCGTCTCGGCTTTTGCGTGTTGACGGTCGGGCACTGTGCGTCATTGCTGTCTTCTCAGCGGCAGTCTCGGCCTTGTCGGGTACGCGTCGGGCCGTGTAGCTGTCTTCGGGTTCGGGAGGCTTGTCAGGGCAAGGTTGGGTAGTCGAGATGAGGGCATGTAGTGAATCACCGTCTTCGGCGCGTCCTTGCGTCGTTTGAAGGGTTTCCGGTTTATCGCCGTAGAGCAACTTCACCTCCAGAAGTTACTGCTTTTTGTTTTCCCCGCGGGGGCGGGGGGACCTTCCACGTGCGAACTTAGCATTGCCACGGCGATTCGGCGACTGGTAGTGGTAGGGCGATGGCGAATGGTTGAAACGGGCTAGTCCACGGCTGGCGTTGGACAGGTATAATTAAATCTCAGATGGGCGCTGGCCGGGTAGGGGGCGTGGTGCGTCGGCGGAGAACCCTCGCAACACGAGCCTCTTGTAGGGGTAGCGGTGGTAGATGTGGTCGGCCTCTCCGCAGTGGTAGCACAGCGGACGATTGTCGAGCGTTCGCCACACGCCGGTCTTCCTCGTGGCGGGGAGTTGCAGCGCAGTTGGTCGGTCAGGCGACAGGGGACTAAGGTACGGAGCCTCGTGCCGATAGGGCACAGGTTGGCGAGGGCGACGGACAGCAGTCGCGTAGGCCATCGCTTGCTGCTCGCGAGGTGCTTCTAGCGCCATTGAAGTTCCGAGCGCTTGCTGCACTTCTTCCCTAATGACGTCGGTGAGGGAAGCGACCTGGGGTTGCGGCGACGTTGGGAGAAATTTCCGCAGCTCCTCCCTCACTACTGCGCGGATAGTCTCGCGTAGGCTGCCTGCCGGGATCCGCATGCTGTCGGCGTAGTTCGCATTGGCCACGGTAACAAAGTTGCGGTCATACTGCTTAGCACGCATTTCGAGGGCCTTCCCAATTGTGCTGACTTCGGTCACAAACTGGGCGACTGTTTTGGCCGGATTGCGGACAAGTCTATCAAACAGTTCCTCCTTCACACCGCGCATCAAGAAGCGGTACATCTTTTCTTCCGCCGTGCAAGGGTCAGCACGCCTGAAAAGCCTCCTCATCTCCTTGACGAACACAATAATGCTTTCGTTAGGTTGTTGTGTCCGCGTCTGCAGCCATACTTCGACCCTGTCTTTCCGCACAACCATGGTGAACGTCGTTTCTGAAACCCTTACAAGACTCTAGGGAGCTCTCATGGTTTTCCAACCACATTCCTGCTGAGTTCTCAAGGTAGAAGAACACTTGCCTCAGTGTCTCTGCGTCGTCCCATCGGTTAAATAGCCTGACCCATTCGTCCTGCTCCAACCAGACTTCGGGGTCCTCCGCAGGCGATCCATGGAATGATGGGGGCTGCCTGGGTTGCTGAAGTATGAGGGCAGGATTGGAAGCGCTGGTAATGGTGCTTGCGTTGATGATGGTGGTTTTCAAAGCGTCTTCTCTCTTCACTTTATCCGGAAGCAGTCCAAACTCTGGCTGAATACCGTGCTGTCGGTGGCTGACACGACTTGGGCTTGCTTGTCCCCTCGAAGATGGTTTAGGGTTCATGTACCCCGCACCTCACCAGATGTCACGAAGCCAAAAACGACGCAGTTGTCTTGAAGGAAAACAAGTTTATTCGAGCGAACTTGTGCTCCCCCAACAACTCAGTAAATACACATGCGGCGAAGCAGTAGTCAGCAAAGTGACGTGCGCAAGCGAGCGTCGGTGATTGGAATGCCACCGCGTCTGCTCTGCAGGCTTTTATCTTTTGGCGCGAGTGTTTCTGGAACCGTCCATTTTCATCCAGGACATTGTAGATCAAAGAAGAATATCCTGGGTTAGTAACGTCAGTGCGAAACGCTCTCCGTGTCAGAATGAGATAACCCGTGCGGCATAAAAGTAAAGAATAGAACACGCGCTTTGCTTGGAACACATATATCACAGCCGCGCGTGGCCGAGCACTAAAAACAAAACATAAACAAACATACCCAATGCCTAGTTCGCGGCAACATGGTACTTGGCATGACCATAAAAGCTTGAAAACATGGGCTGTCCGGGGACAAAAGTGACATAGATGCCTGGCATAAAATTGACTTTTTATTCAAATAGAAGAATCAAGGACGCCGTGAATTTACGGTTGTTCATGCACATCAACGATATTTAAATTTTCGTAAAGCAGCTCCGCAGGACGCAAGCATGACGAAGAAAGAAGGAGAGAACTTCGACAATAAGTACAAGCGAAAGTTGGGACGAAATTGTATTGGGCTGCGAGAATTCACCAATGTTTACGATTTCTGTAAACAGATGCTCATCGTTTTTATGAGCGAGAACAAATGAAGGGAGCACATTTTTTATGGTGTGAAATGTAAAATAGCCTCGCACAAGCATTTTAGGCTTACAGCTTCAAAGGCTCACAATGGCGAAAATTGAAGCTCTGAGCATATTCGCCTTGCTTGTTGTTCTTTACTTTGCATTTCTTTAAGGAAGCAGCCAAGAGGTTTTAGCGAAAAGGATTGGCTGGGGTAGAAGTTGTTCAGGATTACGGCCACAACCAGAGCAACATGGGGGAAACCGCCCTCTTACGTAAAATTCAGGCTTCTAAGTCTCCCTCTACGCAAAGAAAACTTTAGTGCTAAATTGATTCAAGACTTCATGCTCATCGATGTGAATGCATTCTTTCTTGCGTCAGCTTGCTTGCCTCTGATGATGTGCCTGTTATTTCACAGGTACTGGTTCTTCTTATCTAAGAATACCTTCAGAATTTTTGTTGCGTGCATGACATAAGCGAAATTGTACAAAGGACATGTATCGTCGAGTGAAAACAATGTTTAGTAACATAAAAAATCTCTTTTGAGATTTTTTGTCCATTTGACAGTGCTTGGGCTTTAAATCCTTTTACCTGTTCTAAAGTGCGACCATTGGCTAAATGCTTTTCAAATCTATATAAACACACCCATTCAGGTTTTTGCCGAAGCCTTCATCTGTTATTTTATCGAAGCGTTTCTTTAAAACCCAAATGACTGACAAAAGAACTAACACATCTTATGGAAAATCTGGTGCTTATATCGGCACTTTGCACACAAGGACGGCGACAACACTTCCAGCCAGTTTTGAAAATCAGAACTGCCAGTTGTTTACAAAATAAAGTTACTGGTTTGTTCGGGCCCTGTCCTGAACATAGAATATTGAAACCGGAAAAATGTTTTATATAAATGACACCCATTTGTGCTGCTATAAGTCCTTACTGTAACGCTTCATTATGTAGACCGTAAAAACTGGCATGTAAGTACCTTTCGTATAGCCACATTCGGAAACTGAGCATATCATTCAAAAGAAATAATGATCTATCGATTATTTTAATTTTGTGCAATGGCTCATTTGAAGAGACTGACATTACAAAAATACCTCACGTGTTAGTCCAGGGGACGCTTACAGAATGCTAGCCGCATTGCGGCGGTACAGCCTAGAGTAAGGCATGGTCTCTTCATTAATTATTTTCGTAAATATTCACAGTTAAGGCGGTCACACTTGCGTACGGAAGGAGTTTTCATGCGTGAAAAAGCCGGAGTTCGACGGGCGCCAAGCCGCATTGAGAAGAGAACGACGGGCTATCGGCGGCTAAAGGATCCATGACCACGTGTTTTTGACGTAAATGGTTAGCTACAAAAAGGGAGATAACAGATAACACTCTGGTTGCGGACAGCGCAATTGTACAATTAGCCACCCCGCGACCGGTACAGAGATACATGGCAAATTTCGTTCGACGTTTGCATGAGACGATTTTACCATGGGATGCATCGCACTACTGAGAAGGAGCGCGTGCAACATTAACGATGCTGCGAGCAGAGCCATGAATTCTCCAATCACCCGGCCACCCGTAAGACGACCGTTCTCAAAACACGAAATGCAACCGTAGACCTCTCACCAATGTGGAGCCATGAGAAGAGTGAGTCCGCTACGGCAAGAGCAAGTGGCGGCTTCGAGACGGTGATGATGCTGCGGGCAGACACATATTCATTTGAGAGTGATGGGACCGCAGACGTAAGGTCGTACAGTCATGTATAAAGCTTCGCTGTATAGGGACCGGGCAGCCGTTGTTGTATGGCACCACCGTCGCTTCAGCGAACAGCGCCGCCCGTGGCGAACCGCTCGTCAGTGGAATGCCCGTGGCAGTCAGCGCAGCGTTGTTGTGTATGACTTTCTGTCGTTCTGCTGCGGTGCGGCTTGCAAAGCATGCATAAACACAAGGATATTTTTCAGATCGGTAAATCTTGAGCGTGGAGGTGACCTTAACGACGCATGCCATGTGTGTGATTTACGCCCATACTCAGTAATTACAAATAGCAGACGACGCTGAATGCGCTATGCTGGAAGTCAAGATGGAAGTGAAAGTCCGTTCCTTCGTGCCTGCATGCAGTTTGGCGTATCGATGAGTATATCGCAGCTAAATGCTCGAACAAAGCCGGTGTGTGCCACCGATCTAGGAATGCTGCGGCGCTGGCCTTTGGCAGTTGATGACAAACGGCGTCGTGCACAAGCAAAAGACGAAGTTAAGGGTGCCTTCTAAGATTTACATCAAAACTGAAACTGTGATAGACGACGCTTCCGTAACTTCATTAACCATCGCAGAAATGTTCTTACTACAGTCATCGAGAATCGTTTACAGATGCTTTACAAGAATTGGAATAGTTGCTTGCTAGTTGGTCAATGGTTTTTCAAAAACCAATTCCTGCGAGGATGAAGGACGCGAGACAGAAGGTTGAATGCTGCGGCTGGTTTACAAGCTGCCACCTACGCTTAAGAAATCATGCTCTCCTCTGTCTAACGACGATGACGGTTTATAGCTACGCTTTCTCGTGTGGATTTCCTTGGTTGCCTTCTGGATTTAAACTTTGACTAGTTGAGCAGTGAATCTAACCAGCACGCAGTTTGGTTTTTTGATCGCAGGGTCTTTGACTTTGACCATTTCCCATTCGATTTCGCACGAAGAAAGCATCGCGTTCAACCATCACAATCGTTACACGGAGGGCTGCATAATTTTGCTCTTTAATTTTGAACTTCCATGCACCCCTTCCCAAATCCAAACGGCTTCCAGCGTGTCGGAAATGTGTCTGTGCTGGAGGGCTCGGGATGATTCATCCATATTTGAGGCAACTAATCACACGTTTTTGGTGTCTTCACAAGACGTTACAAATTTTTTTATGGTACTCTGTAAAGAATACCTAAGGATTAAACGCACAGGCTGGCGTTAACACTCCCACATTTTTTAACTATCGCTGCCAACTTTTATTCCACGCAAATGGTAAAATGGGGGAGGAGCAGGAGGGATGGTTTGTAGCTTGGGTGGTTGAATAAATTTGTTTCCTGATAAATTGACAACTAGAAACGTGGGAGTTCTATTTAGGTTCTCAGGCTCCCATGCTGTCACAGTGTCTCTCAGCAAACCCGAAGGCATAAAGCTCACGGTTACAGACAGAAAGTGTAAACTACCCCGACATTTCCACGCCTGTACGGTAATCAATCTTGTACGGAAGTGCTATTCTCTTCAAAGCACACGTATCGAGGTATCTCAGCGTTAAGGCTGGGGGGAAAACCATAGTCATTAAAAGGAGTAAAGAAAATTTAAAGTGGGAGAAAGGACTACTAATAATAATAGTTTCGTGCGTAGACATGTGCAGAGCATTGCAAAAAGTGCTGATGTCAATGTAGCCCATTCCCAAACTTAGAAGCGTGGAATAAGTTTACGTAGCCGTTAGTGCATTTAAGAAGAAATGAACAGTAATAATAGAAGTTTTATTTATACTCAGAATGGGTGGAGCCAAGCGTAGATCGCTGCAAAAAGCACTCGTGTCATTGTAGCCGATACCCAACTTAAGATGCGTCCGACAAGTTTGCGTAGCTGTTACTACAACCCAATGCATCTGTCAAGACTTCGTTTCATCGCACGTATCCGCTCACAACAACACCAAAACATTCAAAGGACCGAATCAAACACGGCAAAAACAACGGGGGGGGGGGGGAAGGGGGGGGAGGGGGGGCTGTGTAGTCCAATGCACTGGCTTATTCCACTAACGAGGGGAGTGCCGAGTGGTGGCGCCACCCGTCGAGCTGCCCGGAACCTATACAAAGTTGCCGGTTGAATAGTCGATGATTTTCCCTAGCTGCAGCTCACCTGTCTTGAATGCGCTGCTTCAAAACCTCCAGCTTTCTGGTGCCTGCATGGCATGTTTTATTAATGCAATATCCTGATGTGGAAGGTCGGTGCAATAAGCAGCGCAGACGCTAATGGCTGTAACTGAAAAACCCATGGGTAAAGCTAAACCAATGTGGAAACGATTCTGCATAATCTGTGTCCTTAAGAGTTTCCAAACAGTAGGAATCCGCGGTCTAAAAAGAGAAATTCCCCCCTGGACCTGGAAGCTGAGGTAAGTACGTATTAACCTATGTGGATTGCCATCTAACACGCTTGTCTAGAACAGCATTTCTCTAAAACAAAATTCGCTTCATTGAGGTTTTTGTTAAGATATAGAGGAAATTACGCGGAAGAATTATAGTTGGTATGATGTTATTTTGTGCAGTCCTAGCGATGACGCTGCAACTGAAACTTTAAGAAATATTTATGTGACATTCAAAACACCCAGGACTGGCGTGACGTATAAAAAAACACAGCGTATCAGTGGTCACACTGTACCTGTGAAAGCCCCGTAATCCGACAAATCGCGCGAGTCTGGAAGGTGCGTGAATTACCAGCGTGCTCTGCAAAGATATATCGTCAAAAAATCTTTGGCGGGACTGGTAGCTTTTCAATCTAGGGATGCGGCCATCCGTGATGCACAAAAAGTCTGAGGATCTTTCGCATGTCTAACAGCAAATGTAGCAAGAATCTTAAAAGGGGGCTGAATTTCTTTGATCGCAAATGAATATGTTAACGAACGTGTTGTTAATCTACTAGCAAATAAAGCCCGTCGAAGGGGCAGACCAAGGAGGTTGTATAGAACTTCTGGAGTGGAGATGGTGCTCGAAAACTGACGCCGACGGCCGCCATCTTGCCGTGGGTAGAAACCTCGTTCCGCGGTAGCAGACGCATTGCATTCGTCGCATAATGTACTTGTTTTTGCGGCGGGTTACGTTATATTTTTTGCTTCCGTTCTTTTTCGTTTTCTTTTGTTTTGTTTTGCAAGTTGATTCTCTCATGCGGCTACCTTCAAGCGCAGCGAGCTTTTCTTGCGCGCGTACATTTCGCCGCATGTGGTTTCGGTTATGCTCCCCTCTCCGTGTTTCTAGTTAAGCACTTCGCAAGTCGCCCGTGCGTGAGCCGGGGGCGCACACATCTGGTAATTATTTACATTCTTGGGCGCTAACAACTAAAATAAGCAGTAGACACAATGCCATTTTTTTCTGCCCCATGTGTCGTTCTTCCGAGTTCTCTCTTGCCAAAGAGCAGAACTCGTGTTCGTTCGATCCTCGTTCGCGGATGGATGCTCCAAAGGTGTAGAAAGCAGAAATGGTCTGCTCGTGCGTCGCGTTCGGCTGCGCTAATCGCGCGAAGAAGGCGTCGGGGATGACCTTTCATCTGTAAGTAGTAATGGCATCTGTTTGTTTTGGGTTTCGAGGGCATTACTAGTATCATAACGTTATGAGTACACATTTGCCCGCCGTTTGTGCGTCATGTAAAGGGAAAATTTGCCGTAGCACCTGCCGTCCGGTTACTGAGCATACCGTACGCGCTTGTTTACGCAGATATGCGAATGTTTTCGCTCGTAGTTGTGGTGGTCCCGTAGTCGCTTGGCTGCGCGAAATCACGTTTGTAACTATGTGGGGCGCAAATTGTTTTTCCGCACTAATATAAATGCAGAGTATTGCTAAGGCAGTTACCGTCAAAAATCAAGGCACTCTTGTTTAATACATTTCCTTTACATCCGGCCATACGTGAATACACTGACGTTTCTCGTTAGCGCTGTTTCGTAGAAGTATTTGCTGCACCGCAATGCTCTCCCGCGTTCTTCGTCCGCGTGATTTTCTTATCAATAGCACGCTGCTCGCGTCCGAAATTGCGCGGTCAACGAGGTTGCGAATGTGATTGAGTAACCTCCAGCGAGTAGTTTTCTTATCAATAGCACGCTACTATCGTGCCAACGTGCGCGGTTAATGTAGTCGTGCATCCAAATTAGGTAACCATCTGGATTTGAAAAATAAAGTCAATGGGAGTCCCATGCCTTCTGTAAAGTGCACGCGGAATTAAAAAAAAAAAACCTGCTTTAATGTGCTTCAGTGCGTGCCAAATCCATTGCGCAAAATACGATTGAAAAGCTGGAAATAGACCCGCCGCGTTGGCTCAGTGGCTAATGCACTGTTCTGCTCATCCCTAGAACGCGGGTTCGATTCCCTGCCGCGGCAGCCATTTTTCTGGTGAAGGCGAAAAGCGAAAAGTACTGTGTGAACGAGATTTCGGTGCACGTTAAAGATTCCCCAGGTGGTCAAAATTAATCCGGAGCCCTCCACTACGGCGCGCCTCATCGCCTGCGTTGCGTCAGCGCGTTAAACCGCACAATGAATGAATGAATGAATGAATGAATCAATCAATCAATCAATCAATCAATCAATAAATCAATCAATCAATCAATCAATCAATCAATCAATCAATCAATCAATCAATCAATCAATCAATCAATCAATCAATCAATCAATCAATCAATCAATCAATCAATCAATCAATCAATCAATCAATCAATCAATCAATCAAAATCGCGTGCTTAATTTGGTCTTCGGCAAGGGCAAAACTGGGCATGTTGTTTAAACCAGAAAACGTGCATTTGCACTACATATAAAGATTGCAATATCCTGATGGATATGATTCTTGCAGTACTGCTTAAAAACCATTCGAACCGCTACTGCATTATTATTTATTAATCATTAATGAATAAGCATTCATTAATCCTAGCCACGCCGCTAAAAGAAACAAGCGTCAAATAATCGCGCTTTCGCGAGTCCCGCACTTCCAGCGTGAAATCACAACTAATAGTAACTTTATAACGCGGAATCTCTTGCCATGGCGCGCAACATGAGGTAATTTTAATGTTAAGGGAGCGGTCTATAGCCTTAGCTATACCGAATAAACGTTTATTGAAATAAAATCAGGGGTGGTGCCTTTAGCATAGCGCTGCGCGTTTTCCCGCATCGACAGCTCTGTTGACCACCGTAAGATATACACAGGCGAACTCGCTGCTTGAACCATATTTTACGTCAAAACCTTACGCGTAAGGCAGAATTCAGTCTGCCCTCAAATATCGTAATCGATATACTAGCTTACCATCGTTTTCCCCCTTGTAAAGCCAAAAAAACGCGACCGCACTTCAGCGTCCCTGCCGGCGCAGCGCCTTTTCTAAACACGGCAATATGGCCGCCGACCGGTTCGCCCGGCTTCACCTCCCCGCGTTGCCCGCTATGGGCGGCCTCCACTCCAGTTTTATACAACCTCCTTGGGGCAGACACGCTCGCTTGAACTGCAGCGTTGCTATGTCTTTTACAGCGAAGCTGTCCATGGCTAGGATAAATTGTCTGTTATTAGTGCGCCTGAAACCATCCGAAGCATGGATCACGCATGCGCAGAAAAAACGAAATGCGACTGGCTTGAAACCGCCAAAAGAAGGAACGGCGTATTACAAAACGGTAAAATACGCGATTGCCGCGTGTTGGTGACGTAGATAGTGAGCCCCGACGGGAAAGAGCATGCTCTCGCAGTGGATCACGGGTTAGTACGAGTAACGACTCAGCGTCCCATACGAAAAGAGGCCCATTTTTGCTCCGTTATATACGTGCGACGCTTTGTACTCCAGAGAAACAGCATTGGTAAGAGGAACGACAGAGCGAGCAGCAGCGGGAATGCAACTGCCGTAACGCGGCGGTGACAAAAATAGAGCGCCTCCACGCCGACGTGTGTAACTGCCGCCGCCTGGTCATTTCAGCCACCCTGGAAAACGAGAGTGTCCGCGACACTTGATGCGACCGTCGGCTTTCCCATCGCAATGCCGCCTGTGCCAGGCCCGATACACTTACACTCTACCATGTTGTAGGAGTCCGCGACCAAACCCCACTTCCCCGTCTCAATCTCTGGCTCATCATCATCATCATTTATTTTACCCCTAAGGGCCTCTCTCGGGGCATTACATAAGTGGGGGGGGGAATCAATGTACAAATGGCAATAAAAATGCAGTTCATGGTTACAGTTTTTGAGTTACCAAAACTACAGGTAGGAACAAATATCAAAAAGAACACAGAGCATGTAAAACGAATTTTTTAACAGTCAATTCACAGTCCAAAATATACAGGCGACAGGAAACAAACAAAAAAAAAGAACAGCGATTAAGAGTCAAGGGTAGCTAGGAATAAATCTCTAAATGTAAAAGCAATTTGTTCGCTGACAATAGCATCCGTCAATCCATTCCACTCTTCAATAGCCGTAGGAAGAAATGATTTGTAAAAGCGTTAGTAGAACCAAACAGATGTTGAATACTCATGGAATTAAATAAGCGACGAGATGTTCCGAGAGGCGGAAGTAAAAGTGAGCCATGTAGGTGAGGAAAACTGTAGTATAGTTTGTGAAAAAGACAGAGACGTGAGATTTTGCGACGAGCTGACAAAACAGGGAGACCGAGGGACGATTTTATTAGACTGATGCTTGCTGGTTTGTCGTAATTTCTGGAGATGAATCTTGCGGCACGATTTTGGACGGATTCAAGAAGGTTAATTAGGTATATCTGACGAGGGCTCCACATCGCAGATGCGTATTCCATTTTAGTACGAACAAAAGTTTCAAAGGCCAATTTACGAAGGCTAGCAGGTGATAATGACAATGACCTCCTAAGGTAGCCAAGAGTTTTTGAGGCATCGGCAGCTAGTTTGGTAATATGTTCGGTCCAGGTTAGTCTGCTTGTAATTACAACGCCCAGGTATCGGTAAGAATCCACTTGCGATAACACTACTGAGTTTAATGAATACGGATGGATGACGTTAGAGTGTTTTCGTGAGATAGGCATGAACTTGCATTTGGAAATATTCGGCCCCATCATCCACTGAGCGCACCAGTTATCAATAATGTTTAAGTCTTGCTGTAGTATTAGTTGATCTTCGGGAGTTGATATACGACGATAGGTGACGCAATCGTCTGCAAAAAGACGAAGCGTTGATGAAATGCCGGAAGGAAGATCATTTACGCAGATTAAAAAGAGAAGTGGACCGAGAACCTAGCCCTGAGGGACGCCAGAGATTACTGGAGTAGTATCGGAATGGGCACCACCGATAACAATGAATTGCGACCGGCGGGTTAGGAAGCACTTAATCCAGGATAAGGTCCGGGGATCGAGGGAAAGGGAAGAAAGTTTGTTGATAAGTCGTTGGTGAGGGACGAGATCGAAGGCCTTTGAAAAGTCAACGAAAATTACATCAGTGTGAAATGATGAATCAAGGTTTAGATGAAGATCAGTCGTAAATTCGAAAAGTTGTGTTTCGCATGAGAACCCTGAACGAAAACCATGCTGCTTATGAAAAAAGGAAGAGTGATCATCGAGGTGACGAGCAACATGTGAATATATTACATGTCCCAGAAGTTTGCTTGTTCATCGGATTGGAGTGAATAGCTGACACTTTCCTCCTACTTGTAATGGTCCCCATGGTAGTGCCCTTGGTCTTTCCTTGAAATTTTCTGTAATGAATTATTTCCATTGTAAATGAGCCTAGACAGATTTCTCTATATACTGGCAATTTCACTATTTCTTATAATATCCCCTCCTGGAGTCATGTGTGGGCTACGGGGTTAAAACCGGATGACTGCAGTCTCCCATCATATTATCAACAAAAAGAATCCACTCACACTTTTTTACCCTTTTTCAGGAAAACTTGCCCTAAGCATAGAAATGTACTCGTCTAGCTATGGTATAAACTAGCAACTTGAGCTGAAGTCACATATAAAAACCAATGTTTCCTCATCTTGTCACAAAGTCGGTTTTATAAAGCATAAACTCACCGATACTCCAGCAAAAGTTAGATAACTTTTGTACCCTAGTTTTATTTGATAGACACTTCAGTATGTCTGCACAGTCTCAGACCCCTAAAGGAAATATTATCGAATTGGTTGAGAAGGCTCTAAGAAAGGCTGTTGACGTTATTTATTCTAAATATAATTGCACAAATTCTCTTTGTGAGATCATATAAGCTTTTGGGATTCAAATATTAGTCTAGGAGAAAATTTTGCATCTTACATTTCTTCACTGTTCAGAATTCTAACTATGGTCACACGGATTCTGTTAATGATCTCATGCAAACTGGTGCGATTGAAGCACTAAGGAAAAAAGAAGTCTTAATGCCTTAAATGTTTTGCTGTTGTTATGCTACAAACTTGGCCAAGATACAAGATCATGACATACTTCAAAATATTATTCATCATTACCATTTTCATTCTTTCACCCGTTCTACACACCGGTGGAAATTTTTTTTCCCACATGTATTATCGAGTGGAAAAATACACCTGAACATCTTTCTTGATTAATTTGAATACATAGAAGCAAATGTTTAGTTTATTTCAAACTTTTGTTCTTTCTCATTGCTGCCACATGTAGTCTCCTGAACTGCTGGTATCCATGATCTTGTTCACATCTTTATGCCCCTCCTTCTTGGGCCTCTGGTTCGCAGTATGCACTTCAATAAAAATTTAAAAAATTAGTGATAAGGGCAGCTGGAGGTGCTGAAGAAAACATGGCCTCACAATAATTGGAGAAGACTCACGGCAGAACACGACGTGTATACCCCACACAAAATAAAACTCGCCGATCAAGTTTTATTTCAAAACAAGACAGCTATGTACAAAAACAGATAGGCCCCAGAGATTTATAGATACATGAATTAATAAGCCGTAGTTATAAACAAAGCTGGCTACATTTTTTTAAGAGCAGTGTTGCCTCAATGAGTTACCAAGATCTAGTTCATTTCAGTAATTCGTACTTATAACGCGGTCTTCTGTTTTGAAATGAAGCCTCTTTCGGCCAAAGTTAGGCAAGTAAAGGCACAACAAAAAGAGTTCCTTTGTTTAATGCTACGAAATGTACTAAGTATTACAGACTTGAAACACACAAGGTTAAGTGAACAAAACTACATACAACAATGAGTTAAGTTTATGCAGACCTGAAAAAAAAAGATCAGCACTAGATGACGACAAACTGCAGCACGGTTCATTGACATTTCATCGGTAGGCACACAACTCGTAATGATCAAGTAGTCCCATGCATGTCGAACCCTTTCATTTTGCACCATTCATATTTTTCTTCTCCTGGGTTCCTTAAATATAAATTGATACTTAAGCATCATCACATACTCTATGTTCTTGCAATCAGTAAAAATTCTATGCACTCAACATCAATAAAATGGCTTAGACAGAGAGAGAATAAGTTTAATGGAGACCAGCGATGTTAGCCGAGCCGTCGGGCTGGCTTGGTACGCTAAATGAGAGAAGAG
This sequence comes from Haemaphysalis longicornis, assembly GCF_048455015.1. Classification (NCBI taxonomy): domain Eukaryota; kingdom Metazoa; phylum Arthropoda; class Arachnida; order Ixodida; family Ixodidae; genus Haemaphysalis; species Haemaphysalis longicornis. Next base: position 191,029,538 of record NW_027526385.1, on the reverse strand, counting down.
AAAAAAAAACGTGAAGATGAAAAGATGTCTTTTGATGCCGCCAAAATTTTCAATCACAAAACTTTGTCCAGTTCTGTGCTCCGAAGAAACTCCAAAAGAGCTTTGATTACACGTGCAGCCTGAGTGGGACCCGACCATAAAGGAAAAAGCAAAAATGCTCATGTCGAGATTTTGGCATATTTTAAAGATATTCAGGAGGTCAAAATTAATACAGAGTACTTTAATACGGCGCGCCTCATAGTCCAAGTGTAGCTTTGGTGGATTAAACCCCACAATCAATCAAATCAATGTAGCCAGGTGAGAGGTAGAAAAGTTCATTTGCAGCGCCTTGCTCTATCTTTTTGCAATAACACATGCCCGCTGCCAATAAGGCTGCAAGTTACTATAATGCCAATACCATCAAAGTACTCCACATCAAATCAAACGCTGTTACAATCATAGCTAAAACAGTCAGCTTCCGGCCGTTCTAGTGCCCTTTTCCACTTCTCCCTACGCTTGGCGCCAGACAGAAGACGAAAGTGCTACAGCCGTTCATTTGTGCGTCTGCACCTGGAATGGCAGCTCGACACACAGCCCAATCTAGGCATTCTCGAGCTCAGGACACCTGTCGGTTACTTTATGCACAAAGCGCAAGCACATGAGCTTAGTGCAACAGGGATGGTGTAGTGGAAGAACCACGCAAGGACGACCGAGGCCATTGCTGCATGAAATGGAGCTAAAAGCTGTAATTGCGCGGGAGCCTTCCAGATGATGATAGCTATGTTAGATAAATTATTTTGGAAAGAGAAAGCTTTAATGAATACTGAAGACATTAGCTCCACAAATGGCGTTGCTTGCTGCGTCAGATAAGGTGAACACAGTAAATGAAAAAAAAAACGTGGAAAGAATACGTAGAAACAATGAATAAGAGGGAGAATGAAATAAATCAGAAACATTTGAAAAAATGGCAGTAGTAGGATAACAGATCTCAGGATCTCAAAGTTAAAGAACGTCGACCAATCTAGAGCCTTTGTACGTAGTGCAGTGTCAGCATGACTTCTACAGTTCACAAAAGTGGTTCAGTTCTGAAAAGTTTTTTGTAGCAATCGCACAAGAGTTCTTTTCGCTGTTTCGTGTTGGGTTGCATGCGGCGTGCAGTAGCACAAGAGATGACACATGTTCTCTTTCATAGAGTAAGGGCATTCTGCATTCTACAGCACGTCCAGCCTCTGCATAAGCGTTTTGGAAGAGGGTGTTTACTTTGTGGAGTGATTTTTTAGTTTATTTTCTGATCTTCTGCTGTTGAATGAAGCTAGACCCTCAAGCAGGTGGACAAAAGGCTGAAAGTTGCTACACATAAAAACTGAGTGGAAGAAAAATGAGAAGTGAGCAAATGGTGTGTTAAAGGGGCCCTGAAAGGCGTTTTGAGCACACTAAACTGACTAGCGCAATCGTTAGATTGGGTCGTCAACATCATCTGTGCCAAGTATTACTCTTTTACGCGCAGCGGAAAGCTCACACTTTTGTTGCAAAGTTTGTCGCTTTTTTCTCACCCTTTCCTTCGTGTTTTCGGACGCCGCCATCTTCACATGTCTACATCATCGATTCCCAGATGTTCGTCATGAGCTAGACATCCTGCTATTGGGCGGCTTTTTCACGCACTTCCGGCAAAGAGACGAGTCGTCTGCTCAGCGTCGGCTCGCCGGCTGATCTGCCAGCGGAGTGCCGGAGTGCTTGGACATTTTACGGCAAACGAAACAAGTGTAAACAAACGCTTAACCGTTTGTATTGAATGCAACAGGGCCATAACACGACATGAATATTCTCTTACTTGAGTACGTTCCATAAAGAAAGCGCTGAAGCCCCGTGGCACTTCTTTCTTGCAATCGCAGAGAACGCCCTGAGCCGAATGCCCGGGTTTGACGCATACATTTTATTCACCTTCCAAACAATCCAGAGATGCGTTTCGAACGAACACAACGTCACAACATGCGTTGAAAGTCCGAACCGCGATTGACAGACGATGGGTTGCCTCCTCCTGCCCCTCGTAAATTCGGCACTCACGTCGCGCGCGGTTTGCGGGGACGAACAGCAAGTCACTTAACTCTGGCGTACAAGCCGAGATGGCTTTTAGCCACGCACACTGCACATACCCCATGCGAGGTTGAGTCGTACGCCGCTTGAGAAAGATAATCCATACCATGGGAAGCACTATCCACCCGCAGAAGCACAACGTCGCATTTCATCGCGAAACAAAGGCGTCCACAACACACACACCATCGCCTCCTGTAATGCCAAACGCATCTCGCACTTCCAAATGGGAGTGAGTAGTATGCCTGCAGTGCCCATATGCCGCGAGGTGGGGCCCCAAGCTGAACCGGGATCACGCAACCGTAACTGACTTCTAGAGCGGTTTGTGCCTTGTTGCCAGGACAACCGATGTTTGATATTGTGAAAGAAATGGTCCTCGCTCCAGCGCGAGGAAGCTCAGAGCCGTGGCGGAGCATGTTTTGCCAACGTTGCCGCTCTCCACCACGCGCCGCCCCAAGCTGAACTGGCGTTTTGTGCACGGGTTCTGCATCGGTTTAAAATGTCTTTTTCACATGCCGCCGGCAGGAATTACCACCGCCACAAAACAAGACCCGGCACCAGCGGGGCAACATCTGATACGGCGCTTTTTGGATAAACAGTGCGCTGTGTATCTAAGGGAGCGAGCGCAGGATCCTCCCCGTGCGGCTCCGACTTCGCCGCCGATAAAAAGTCACGCGCCGCCGATATGAACTTCTGCAACGTACACCGCGAAGGGGCAAGGCCAGGCCGCCGCACACATGGGGCCAGATTTTTCGTTCGCTTTTCCAGCCTTGAGCGGTGTGCGGGATTTATGGTGTCAACAAAGCTTGCCCGTAACAGACGGCTGTGTGAGCAGCGCAATAGCGGAAGTACGTCACCGCCGAGGAGCGCAGCATCATGGGAGGGAAGGCTTTCTCGCCGTCAACAGCGGAGAGTAAGTTGAAAGGAGGAGGAAACGCGGCGCGACGATAATGTGTGGTTTTTGATTTACGATTTCTCAGCTAATACTCATCGCTTCAACAAAATTCTTGCGGGAGGAGATTGCTAATACATTGCTTTATTTGGTTACATGTACATCCACGCATCGGCGGAAGGTATTTCAGGACCCTTTTAAAGCCTGGAAAACCTAAATGTCATTAGCGATGGTCTTGACCGCCACCGCCTTTGACACTTCTGAAACCTCTACCAGTTGGTATACACTTGTTCGTTTATTTTTAAGTGTGATAGTATGACCGCGTGTTAAGCTTTTTTGCACAACTTCAGGGTAATGCAAAAAGTCAACAAAAGAGGGCATGCCATGCAGTGAAGCTAGAAAGTTTGAAAGTTATGCGGCAGAGCCAACTTTTACTGCTCAATTATTCCCAAATATTCAATACTCGAAAACATTCAGCACTTTGAATGATAAAAGTGCGCTACAAATCGAATAGCAAACAACATTCGCAAAGGGTTTGAAATTTCAGAAATTTCCACTTCTCTATTGTATTTTTCTGTGTTTTGTGGGACCATCAAACAAATGGATGGACATTAGAAGAAGGCGCTTCTTTGGAAGCCAATGTCACTATACCACTTGATAAGGCACTTTCTAAACTCCCCAGAATTGTGTCAGGACTACCAACGCTGTGATCAGAAACTACGACCAGCTAGGGATAGCAAAACTTACGGACAGTACGAGTGAAGCTGATGCCGTTTACTACATGCTGCACTAGGCTGTTGCACGTTACTCTCACAAGCTTCAGGTGGTTTTTTACGCCTCATCGCACAGTAACTCACCGAAATATTTCAACAACTTTGAAAGCGGACTGAACCTGACCTCGAATTTAGTCAGTCTATCGGCGTATGCAATGGGCTTTTGAATGCGTGGTGGTGCTATTTGCTTAGCTGCACCGATGCCATCGGCACGGTTGCATTTTCCTGCATGGGCCGCGGCGTTCCTGATGTGAAATGTGGTTCGCAGTGTGGTGTTGGCAAGAACGTTCATGTGGACAGCGTTTTTTTTTTTTCGAGCGATTTGTGGGTTTGCGAATGCCTTGTTACAAGTAGTAGTCAGCATTGTTTTTTCGTCGAAATTTCATACTGCGCTGTGTACGCTTGCTACAACCGAAGATCCGAAGCAGGCTGCATGACAAAAACAAGCGTGTCACTCTTTTTTTTTTTGCTGCTTCGGAGCCTAGGATGGAGCAGTGCTTGACGACATTCCGCCTTCATGCGATGAATTTACAATGAAGTTATCGATAATGGTACTAATCAGTACTGAATCTGTTGCACCCGTTTAGTTTAAAGTGGAAATGACGGGCCTTGAAGCTTTCACCTCACACTTTGTCACATGCTTGAAACATTGCGATAAAC
>NW_027526385.1:190974496-191025120 GCF_048455015.1 Haemaphysalis longicornis | reverse complement strand
GTAGTTGTCAGCTCACAGGACAGCTTCCACGAACCTAGCCACACAATGTGGGTGTAAAACCTGTATACCGGTAAACTGAGAATGGCGTCATGAATGAAGATTTTCTGTTTACTTGGATTGGACAGCTTGACGTTTATTATGCTGTATTATGAGCGGGAAGCATCTGGCATTGCCATTAAGGTTATTGTTTTTAGAACAGGGATCACAGGAGAATTTCTGTACAATATAGCCGCAGAGCTTTACAGGCATACGCCTTCGCAACTGACCACCCCGCTCCGTTGACGGCTAGAGACTTAGGAGCTCGCCGGGAACCCTTATTTGTTTTTATGATTCTCTTCTGTTATGAAGCGAAAAGAGTATTTCCCGCACCCATGAGAAGTCAGTTGTGTGCAAAAACTGCATAATGATTATCAGGCGTAATAAAGGAGCTTATGGACGGTCAAGTGCAACCCCGGCGTGTCGGAAAGAATGGACACAAGAGACGAAATATCAACAGGACAACTTTACATCACAAACTAAACCTCCACGCAAGCATGAACACGCTAAAACCCACAAAAACCACGAGATCCCCGCGATTTTTTCGGACAAATTTATATCACAGACAAAACTCCCAAGCAAATGTGACCACATACAACCACACAAAAACCGAAATGATACAAAAATTTGCAATAGAAACGGAACCCAACTACGAAATCCCAACAAATATTCCAATCATTTCAGCAGGTATGTGAATGTTCCAACAATGTGCTCACCCAACAGATCTTATTCACATGGCCTACCAAATCACTTGTTACCGCCGCGTTGTTCTTGTGGGGTCACCCTGACATGGGTATAACATCAGGGCGGCCTGGATGCGGCATGGACGAACCATTGAAGCTGTACCTTCGTCAAGGTAGAGCTCAATAGCTACTTCTGTGATAGCCGTGCACCATAGGGGCAACACCTGTTTCCGGAAGAGTCGCCCTTGTGGTGCGATCCCGCCATTAGCCGACGGAGCGATGGCGATACGCGTTAGCATTGGACCCTTGATGCTGGATCCGCCCAGGATACTGGAACCGCTGCCTCGTCGGACCGCTCCCGCAAAGGTTTGTTGTGCGTGGCAGCGTCACACCTGTCTTCATCTTGCTAGACCTTGCCGTCTCTTCCTAGCGCTACTATCTCGTTCTCCGCTCCGCCTTTCTTCGTCTTAAGATCTAAGCTTCAGCTGACTCTAGGATCCCTCGCGGTACTGGCAGATTAGGCCTGTTGTCTGCGATATTCTCGTGGTTCTTTGATTGGACGAAACGGCCACCTTTGCGGCGGGGTGCTTCGTAATTGGTTTATTTGCTGCATGAAATTCGCTTTCAGTGTCTTCGACATCTTCAAAATGAATTTGAGCAGGTCCCCTTTAACACTGATTGCTTTGACTCTTGTCATACACGCAGCAGTTATCGATGTGTTGCAGTTCCAAATGACATCACCAGTAACGAAACCGGCCTTCACACGTTCGCTAATTTAGAACGTTGTCAAACTTCACGAGAACAGATTTCCTAAGGTTGAAATTCCAAGTTTCTGCGATTCCGCTCGCACTACAGATTTCCACCTCTGTACGAAGCAACGTGTTGCTAGTGTCTATATAAAATGGCAATAGGCGCCTGGGAAAAAAATCGGCAGTGGATCCCTTTCAGAGGTTTAATTTTGTAATAAGGCGCTGCAGGGCTGTCATACATATTTGCAGTTATCGCTAAAGGTATGAAGTATACTTCGCAAGAGTAAAGAATTTATTCGTGCCTGGAGGCTTTTATAGATATCTTACCATAATACGAATGTGTTTTGCCACCATTGTAGCCTAGAACATTGTGTCTTTCATCCCTCAGTCTAGGGGCCTATCCAGCGGGCGTGTTTCGGTGTCAGAAGACTCAACAAAAATTTTGAGCAGTGCATATAAGTCTCCCCATCACGATGCCTATTTTCGGATATCTACATGCACACCGAATCGATATACTATAATGTAAAACGAAAATTAAGGGTATCAATGTATTATAGCCAAAACTGACTAAACAGTTGTTGCAGCGGAGGATCTCGTTCTTTTATTTTTTACCGGTGGTGTATAACACCTTACAAAATATATTTCTAGCTAATCTACTTCCTGAGCCCTTAAAAGTTTTGTTCCAATATCGCTTCGTCCAATATTATTGTATGTTAAAGTACACACGGCGCACTTTTTATTCAATTGAATAGTTCAATGTAATTGTTCAATTCAATTTAAATCAATTCAACAGGTTTAATCAATTTAGTACAAATTTACCGTGCTCAGGCTGCCCCCCGCAGCAATCTGTTTGCACTTTTTTTCTGCCGAATGCAGCTGAATCTGTAGCTCTTCCTTGGTATGGTTTACTTTGCATCTCTTTGAAACCAGCAAAATGTATGGATCTTCACTTTGCTGTACAATGCTTCGCATACTTATATTGGGACAAGATTTCCGAAATTTTGTTCTTGCGCAATAATGTATCAATGTCTGAGGCATAACACGTCTTAACAGTTTGGAAGTCTTTACTAATACATTTCTCGTTATAGCGCTCGTTCGAATCTTCGTCTCTAGCGGTGGGGTCGAGCGGTGTAAATGGACAGGCCGAACAAAATGATCACACTATTATAGCCCCCCAAAGGTCTTTTTTTGAATATTGTTGTGAGTGTTCATGAGACTCATGTTTACGCCAAAGCAATCATTTAGGACTAACGCCTTCAACCACTGCGTTGGATTCAAATCATTGAGTAGCGTGATGATTTAAACCTAACTGATTTTGGCATGGCTGTGTTCAGAAAATGATGCCCTCAAGCTATCCAAAGATATCGCTTGTCGCTAACCACTCTAACAATATCTGTATTAGAAATTTCGATACTGGTGTTAAAGAGCTATTTTGCTGTGACAATAAAAGTTTTTTGACATCCTGGGTTCGCTGCGTGCTCGTTAGGATAAACAGCAATGCGCGTCTGCAAGCTGTTTATTTTATTTTCACGTAAACAGTCCCTGCAACAGCCTTAGTCTTCTCGACGTAACCGCAACCAATATACGTAAATGACTAAGCGAAACACCCTTTAAATGCCTATCAATTGGTATCCAATCATTTATAGCGACATTTTTGCAATTATAGAGGTAGTTAGTATTAACAAACGTTTATTAGAGCACAAGGAAATGGGTAGAGGGTGGTTGTGAAGCGTTAGAAAAGCCGTCCTTGGTTAAATGTATTTTCAATTGCAGAGGGAAGGAAACGGCGAGTATAGCGGAAGCTACGCAGTACGAGTGCCATTTCAGCAGAATGCGCGTGTTGAGGCTTCGAGGGTTGGGGCGTAGCGCAACTGTAGACGGTTATATTAGGACGTGCGGGAGCAAGAACTCTGAAAGAATTCCAGAACCACCAGCGTTATCTTGAATCTGATGGTTCGTTGTCCTTTTTGTCGCAGATATGCAAGGATGGTTTTCTTTTGAATCATTTCTTGAAACCTTGGAGCATTTCTTGAGTTATTAACCGCAAGCACACTTCAGAGTTATGTATTTTACATGTGGCTTATTACCAATGTAAAGAAATAACAACTATCATAAAGTGCTCGATTTTTTTATGCAAAAGAAAAATGTGTTTGATTTGAGTTAGTAAAAATACCTTTGCAGAACGTCTTTTCAAGACAGACGTAGAAAGTTTTCAGTGGTTCAGCCTTTGTGCAAAATGATCTGCATCTTCATCGTGAATACTATTGTTAGGGTCGTCTTCACTTGCCTTTCAAAATTGAGAAAGTGTGGGTTCCCGTTTTGTTAAAACATGTCGCACTTGTGAGGTAGGTTTGTCTGAGTTTTTGGCTGCTGAGCTCACTATTACTATTGATATGATTGCTCGAAATCGCGAACCAAAAATGTTCGGCAGTTAGACCTTTTTTTAACTTTTTTTTCTTTATTCACTTCTCTTGATGTGTCACAAACTCCCCTCTGCGTGTTTGGCCAAAAGGCCTTACCAATAGCTATCGCAAGCCTTATATATAATCTAGGAAAATACGTAACCCCAACTTCTCTGTCCCAAATTTTTTGCGACTTTTTATTTTCTGTGTTTTATGACTCAGATAATTGGGAAGTCGCCTTTGTTTCGCCTGAATTCAGGCTTTCTCTGGACACGTTCTATACTGATCACGAGTAGCGCAAAAGAACACCGTACTCAGTGCATATAAAGCAGCCGATAGAGGCTGATGACTTTAGAACTGAAAACGTTATGTTAGGTTTAACGTCTCACCACTGCGTATATGCGTATGCCGCTCTCTTTGCCGGAGATAGGGTAGTGATAAATCGCGACGTCTGTATTCCTAATGTTGATAATTTATTCAAATTCAGTTTTGCGGATGTGGATTTGAATAACTGACGTGAAGGCGTTCCATGTCCATGCATAAAAACGAATTACTTCTTCTCCTTCATCTTAACTTTCTCAGCCAACAATATTGTGAGGATCATCACCATCATCATCACCAGCCTATCTACGCCCACTGCAGGGCAAAGGCCTCTCCCATTATTCTCCAATTGCCTCGGTCCTGTGCCAACTGTGACCAATTTATCCCCGCAAACTTCTTTATCTCATCTGCCCATCTAACTTTCTACCGCCCCCTGCAACGCTTGCCTTCTCTAGGGATCCACTCTGTTACCCTTAATGACCAGCGGTTATCTTGCCTTCGCATTACATGTCCTGCCCACGTCCATTTCTTCTTCTTAATTTCTACTAATATGTCTTTAACACCAGTTTGCTCCCTGACCCACTCCGCTCTCTTCCTGTCCCTTAATGTTACACCTATCATTTTCCGCTCCATTGCCCGCTGAGTTGTTCTCAATTTAAGTTGAACCCTCTTAGTGAGCCTCCAAGTTTCTGCCCCGTAGGTGAGTACCGGTAAGATGCAGCTGTCATACACTTTCTTCTTCAGCGACAATGGTAGGCTGCTATTCATTATCTGAGAATGTCTGCCATATGCACCCCACCCCATTCTGATCCTTCTGATTATCTCTGCCTCATGGTTTGGATCTGGGGTCACAACTTGGCCTAAGTAGATATATTCGCTTACCACTTCCACTGCCTCGCCACCTATGTCAAACCGCTGTGCTGTCCCGAGGTTATTGATCATTACTTTAGTTTTCTGCATATTAATTTTCAGTCCCACGGTTCTACTCTGTTCGCCCAGTGCGGAAAGCATGCTTTGCAATTCGTCCACCGAGTTACTTAGCAAGGCAACGTCATCAGCAAATCTGAGGTTACTGAGGTATTCTCCATTAACCCTTACACCCACCTGTTCCCATCCAACGTTCTGAATACTTCTTGTAAACATGCTGTGAATAGCATTGGAGAGATTGTGTCTCCTTGTCTGACACCCTTTCTTATAGGTATTTTACTGCTCTCCCTATGGAGGATGATCGTAGCTGTACACCCATTGTAGATATCCTCTAGTATTGTTACATAATGCTCATCTACCCCCTGGTTCCGTAATGCCTGAATGACTGCTAGGGTTTCGACCGAGTCAAATGCTTTGTCATAATCTATGAAGGCTATATATAGGGGTTCAGTATACTCAGCGCACTTCTCTATCACCTGATTGATCGTGTGAATATGGTTCATTGTTGAATAACCTTTACGGAACCCTGCTTGTTCTTTAGGTTGACTGAATTCTAAGGTTGCAGAAATTCGGTTAGCGATTACCTTGGTAAATACCTTGTAGACGACTGACAGTAAGCTGATCGGCCGGTAATTTTTCAAGTCCTTCATGTCGCCTTTCTTATGAATTAGGATGATGTTCGCGTTCTTCCAAGATTCCGGTACCATTGCGGTCATTAGGCATTGCGTATACAGGTTTGTCAGTTTTTCAAGGACAACTTCTCCGCCATCCTTCAAGAGGTCTGCTGTTATCTGATCCTCACCAGGTGCTTTGCCCCCTTTCATTTCTTTCAAAGCCTTCCTTACTTCTTCGGTCGTTACTGGTGGGATGTCTATCTCCTGTGAACTACTGTCTCGTTCGGCATTATCCTGTATGTCCTGGCTACTGTACAGATCCCTATAGAACTCCTCGGCCACTGTGACTATTTTATCCCTATTTGTGATGACATTGCCTTGCTTATCCTTAAGTGCATACATCTGATTTTTCCCCACGCCAAGACGTCTCTTCACTGCTTTCAGGCTACCTCCGTTCTTTACAGCGTATTCGATCCTCTCCATATTATACTTCCGTATGTCAGCTGTCTTACGCTTATTGAGAGCTCCGCTAGTTCTGTTGTAAAGGATAAAGTACCTTATATCAAGACACATCGCCTAAAGCTAAAAAAAGATCACTATAGCGCCTCCAGAAACGCTTTTATTACGGTTATGTCATTAAGATCTGGTACATGAATAATAACAGTTACAAGAAAATGGGAGTTTCTATGTAGACGGGAATTCACCCCAAACTAATAACTAACTACTGCATTGCAGGACATAAATAGCACATAAATATATAGGGCACAGAGAAGTGTTGCAGTAGAAAGAACCCGGCCCTAAACTGTTGAAGACAAAGGAAGACCCACAAGAAACATATATAAGCCTTTTATTTTCGTTCCATTTGTAGATTGATAACTCCTTTCTGTGTCTTTGTTTCGTGGTTTGAAGCATTTTGACATAAATTGTTATCACTGATGTTTGTTTCACAATTATTGCAAACAACATATCGCTGTTTTGCTCTTGGTAGACAAAGTGTATTAAACAATAATAACCTAGAGCATCTTATTGTAAGCCATCGTTAGTTTATATTAGGAGTAGTCTGGCAGCGACAGCTGCCCCGTATTTGGACCAGCTCTATTCTCGATCTTGCGTTCTCAATCCAAAAACCAGATAATGCACACTAAAGCTTTGTTTGGCGACTTTCTAAAACAATTAATACTCTGTAATTATTTTTCGATACTCACTTGTAGCTCTTGTAGTAGAAGTGTCTAAGAGAAACAGAAAAAACAAGATGGTTTAGGCGTATTTTGTTAAATGTCGATTTCAAGATCAGTTGTACGATCAAATTTTGATTGGTAGAGTTTCTAACAATAGGTAATGTTTTAGATCTTACTTGGGGTGGTAGGGGATCTTGATTGTGAGGCTAAAATGAAAAGTTTGATATACGTGGTTAAATATAAACACAATTGTTTATTTCACTTAAAAAACCGGATATTGGGCGGATTTCGAGCCCTAAATAATCGATGAGGACCGGTTTTAAAATAATTTTTCACAAATTTCGAAACAAAATCCGAAATCCTTTGCTGACGAGAAAACCGCAAAAAATTACACAAGACAGGAAGAGGGACAGCAGAGACAAGCGCTTGTCTTTTTTCCTTCTTCGTCATTTGCGCAATTGTTTCCGCTTTATTCGTCAGAAATGAAACGCCAACTTGCTCCGTAGTCTGCAATAATCACTAACAATATTTTCTTGCAATAAATAATTGATACGTAGCGGAGAAAATCACGTTTTCCTGAACTGATATGAGAACGTTCGGAATTTTGTATTAAACAGCAGGCGTTAAAATAAGATAAGGGGGAGTCAAACGTGGTTCACGTGTTTATTGTCTCATCTGCGTCTCATCATACTCACATGATTGTGACCTTACAGGAAGAATTGTCATTTAAATAAATGTAGTTTCTTCCCCAGGACTGTCGGTATTACCCTTTATACTTTGGAAGCTGCAGTGAAAATACCTGTCAACATATAAATATGAACTCAAGAGATATCTAACCTTGTAATTTGAAATATTGAATACATAATTTTGTAAATAAATAATTGATTTTAAATATATAGGGACTCACTTGTAGCCGTAGCTATAGCTGATTCTGATGCTAAAAAAATGCATTAAGGCGTTTTTAATAAAACCTGCAGCTTTTGTTTATTTTCAAAATATTTAAATTAATTTTATGGCCAAATTTAGGCAATTATTTTCAGAAAAGGCGGTTTCTAAAGCTTTTATTTTACTTGATAACTTACTTGAAGGCTCATGTGGCGAAGATTCTGAGCCTGAAAATATAATATTGTGCTTTCAGTAAAAAATTAACATTGTATATATTGAAAAATACATTTTATGCACAAACTCTTCTATTAACGCTTAAACAGCAATCGCTCCGAAACAGACGTACGCCCTGCCAAAGGTGAAGTGTAACTGATCGTATTTTATGATAGAACTATTTCGTGTTTGTCCCGCCTTTATGCGAAGATAGCTAAAATGCTTCTCTAGGAAAGCGAACATTAACAATTTATATTGAGTGAAGAGTATCCCTATTGCGAATGTATCACACACCGAGAACCAGTTGGAGGTCAATGAGAGAGGCCTTCTTTCTGCAGTGAGGCTGAATTGGATGATGATGACGATGTACTCCTCACCCACTGTCTGAACCATGGCTATCACCTTGGAGTGGCAGTGCGCTGTACACCCCCAAATAAATATGGCCAAGAAAACTATTCTAAACCCGCAATTTCAGTTCGTCTTCACCACAGGAAATACCAGGGGCGGTATTCTCGAGTTTTTTCTCTTTTGCGTCCCTTTCAAAAGTGTCCCTTTTGGCGAGCCCTGATTGGCTAAAAGCAAACAACCGGAAGTGACGTAACTCAAGCGCAACAAACCTACTGTTAACGCTCACTGCCTAACCGGAAGTGCGTCACGATGAAAGGGACTCAAAAGGGACGTTTTCAAAAGGGACAGTTACGAGAATACCGCCACAGACGTTCCTACAAGAATTGGCTATTGCAAATTTTCTCATTCCCTAAAGTTCGGTCACGTGTGGCTTTCAGTGTGCTCACGTATTTTCTAAGTTTATGAGCTCGTTTATGACCACCAGCCGCTCCGAAATATATAAAAAAAACATATTTCTCACTGATGACCCCGTATTATATCGCCAGTGTTGGCATGTGGCGGCTGATGCGCCGAAACAGTGCCAGTGATGCAATACTCTTTTTGTGTCAATTGCTGGTTCAGTGATATTTTATAAAAGGAGGTGGTCAAGTTTTTCTCGTGTACCATATGCTGTTTGAACTTGCCATCAGGCCTCAACATTAATTTTATTGTGGTGTCAAAAAACAGCTGGATTGGCACAGAGGGACCTAGCATTTTTTGCTGATTCAGTGTACCGACTTTTTCGCTGCCTGTTTGAATTTAAATAGTTCTTGTCGAAGCCAAGTCACAGGGTATCGATGCAATTTATCCCCTTTGTCCTTTCTAAAAGCGTGCACCTCGGCTTGGCGTCGCTGTTTTTTTTTAGTTTCTTGATTCGTTGAAATAACGTCTTTTTAAATTCATGCTGATGGAAGTGCACCCTTTTTCTAGGCTGAACGGCGTGACTGAGTGAAGTTTTTCTTTTAAGGAAATTGTTGCTTCACTAGAATGGAAAAAACAACGAGACAGCTGGAATACACTAAACCGCCTACCTACCCGGATATTGTTCGCCAACGTATCCACCACTGCTAACGTTTTTCTATCCCATTTCATAACGTTCTACGCATTTCATAGCGGGTGTAAACCAGAAAGAATACACTGCATAAAATTTTTAGCAGGTTTGTTTCTAGAGCCTCATTAGAAAAAGAAACATGAAGATCACTTGGGGCACACCAAGAAAACCGTTATAAACACTCGGCGCACTATTAATTTCCACTGCCTTACATCCTGTATTATAGCACAAGTATAACGAAACATTTCCAATCAAACATTTTGCTCGCACATCTGGATTGCCTTCAGTTTCTCTTGAGAGACTGTTGCGGCAGCATGGACTTTTATTTTAAGTAGGTACAGTGAGTCAGATGTTAATGTTGTAGGCAATAGCCCACAGACATCATATGCTATAGTGTAGTACGTCGATAGCGATGTAGGCTATAAGCCTAACCTACAATCTTGATTTTGGCGATGTTTAGTAGGTGTGGTTGGCAATGGGAGAAACCTGGGCTTCAAGCTAATCCAAATAAAATGGTTTTGAGAAAAAATACGCTAGAAAACACTGTACAGCTTTCCTGCATCGTTCTCTCAGTGCACATACCGGTCGCGATGCTATTTGTTTTGTACATTACGTACAACTAAGGAAAACGGGCTGCATACTGGAAAGAGCAATTTCCCTTCCCAATGTTCCAAAGCTCAAGTAGGGCGGCAGTGTTCCATAAATATTCTGAAGTCTCTGCGGTTCTCCCTGTACACATTGGATAGGCACAGCTCTTTTGCAAACTTTGTCATTTGTTGTGCTCATAAGCCACCCCAAGAAACCTTCTGTAAGAAGCGTTCTTCCACTAATAGTAAAAACGTCACGGCCGTTGAAGAGGCCGCCACCGAATAGTGTTTCCATGGCAGGGGAAATGTTTCTGCTCAATAATTACGACACCTCCACGCACATGCAAACTTGTTAGAGCTGCTTTACATAAATTCAAGCCTTCTATGGGGATATTTGCGGGCGAACAGACTCCTTTCTGTTTACTTTTTCAGCCACAAGTATTGTGAAGATAAAGTAAATTATTTACAGATACATGTCCTAAATTTCAAAAGAAAGGTCCCCGAAATAGTTTAATAATTCTCTCAGGTAAGACTTTATAACTAATAGGGTAATGTGTTGACTTACTCGAAGTTGAGGTATCATTAGGTTATATATGATAACACGAAAAATGATAATGGGAAAACGTTCTACTCTTTTGAGCTTAAAAGTGTTCTTTATTTCAGAATATTAAACACACTCTGGAGTAGTTGTTTGATTTGGATGATAAGTACACATGACTTCTTCAAACGTTTGTGAAATATTCATTCGTTCATAGCAAATGACATAAAAATGTCACATAGCACCTCCAAAAATGTTTTATTACGGCTATATCGTTACGATCTGCGATATGAACAATAGCAGGTACATGAAAATGGGAGTTTTCATGTAGACCGCTCAGAACAAAAACATTGCAAATAAATAGTACATTACAGGACATAAATAGCCTATGAATAAGTAGGACACAGAACAATTTTGCTGAAGAATGAAGAATGGGGCCCTAATGTAACGAAGACGAAGAAAGATCCACAAGAAACATGTAGAGGCCTTCCATTTTAGTTGCAATAGTTTATTGCTGACCCAGTTCAATCTCTTTGTTACGTGGTTTGAAACATTTTGAAATAAATTGTTATAAGTGCTGTTTGTTTTCATAATAATTACAAACACATCAATGTATTGCTCTTGGTAGACCAATCACATAAATAATTTATATTAACCTAGACCATCTTCTGGAACACCATCGCTAAAAAAAATTAAAATTAGTCGGCGAACTACTGTTGCGGCGTATTTTGACAAGCTCAATCCTTGATCTTGCGTTTCCACACAAAAAAAACACATATTGCACACTGTAGGTTTGTTTATTGATCTTGTAAGGATAATTATAATTTAAAATATTTTGGGGACTCACTTGTAGTTGTAGACGAAGTATCTATTTCTAACGCATAAAGCCTGAATGGTTTAGTGGTATTTTGTAATATGTCCATTTTACAATGGGCTCTAAGACGAAATGTTGATGACTAAAGTTTTTAGAAATGGGTACTTTATTTAGAGCTTACTTGGGGTAGTAGCGGAGGTTGATTGTGAGGCTAAAAAGAAGTTTGGCATGCGCAGTTCCATATACATAAAATACTTTATTTCAATCCAAAACGAGATTTTGAGCACTATTGTTCAAGAAATGAATGTCTCAACGGTCTCTTATGCCCCCCAACTGCTCCGAAACGAATACAGAAAAAATGTTTTTCGTTATGCTCCTGCTTTTTAAAGCCATAGTTATCATGTGATGGATGATGCAGCATAAAAGTGGTACTGATCCAATACTCCTTTCCTAGGAATTGCTGGGTCTCTAATATTAATATAAAAGAAGGATGTAAAGTTTTTTCATCTGCACCATATGCTTTTTTAACTTGCCATCATGTCTCAACATTCAATTTATAGTGGTGTTGAAAGCATGGCCAGATCGGTACGGAAGGACCTAGCATTTCTTGGCTATTCATTGTGTTTAATTTGTTGTTGCTTGTTTGGACTTTATTGTTCTCTTAAAGGTGACTGCAAAAGGTAGCGATGCAATTGATCTCCTATGTCCGCTACATACCCTTTCGCCTCGGCTTGGAATCGCTATTTTTTTGTCTGTTTCTTGATTCATATAAGTGCAATTTTGCCAAATCTTGCTTAAAAAAGTGCGCCCTTTCTCTGTACACAACAGCACGACTGAAGTAACTTTTTCTTTTACCGAAAATTGTTTCTTCGCAAGGATGGCGAAAGCACCCAGACAGCTAGCGCCCACTGAAAGCGTACCCACGCGGATATCCTCCGCAAAAACTGTCCACCACCGCTACCATTTTGCTACCCCATTTCTAACCGTTCCACGCACTTCATAGCGGTCCTACACCACAAATATTACACAGTAAATATTCGGCACGTTTATTTCTATAGCACAACTAAAAAAAACTTGAACATCACTTGGTGCTTATTAAGAAAACCGGAAGAAACGCTCGGTGCCCTAAAAAGTTTCGTTAGATAACGGCGCGTATTGCAGCAGTAAAATAACGAAAAACCTAATGCGAAATTTCGCTCGCAGTCTTGCTTCGCCTTGAGGCGTTGCCGCAGCAGCATGGGTTTTTATTCGGTAAAAACTAGGTACAGCGACCCGTAACAACGTTGTAGGCAATAGCCTGCAGTCAGATGTTGTATGCAAAAGTCTCCACTTCGATATCGATGTAGGCTTTAGGCATGGCCTACAACCACGATTTTGGCGATGTAGACTACATATAGTTGATATTGGTAGAAAGCTCGGCGTCAAACCAAACTAAATGAAATGGCTTCGATAAAAATATGAGAAACGATACTGTGCAGCTTTCTTCAATCGTACTGCCATGAAACATATCGGTCACGATGGTATTTCTGGTGTACATTGCGTACAACTGAGAAAGAAGGGCAGCATTCCGTCTACGGCAATTTTCTTTCCCCATGTTCCTAAGCTTCGGTAGTGCAGCGGTATTTCAAACATATTGCGATGTTACTGCGGTTTTCTCTGTAGACATTGGATGGAGACAGCTCTTTTGCAAACTTTGTCATTTGCTGTTCTCGTAAGCCACCCCGAGAGACCTTCCGCATTGAGTGTTTCTACACTTATGGTAAAAACGCCACTGCGCTTGAAGAGGTTACCGTAGAATAGCACTTTTACGGCTGGAAAAGGGTTGTTTTTCTCGTTAATTACGGCTCCTCCACGAACATGTGAGCGTGTTGCAGCTCCTTTACACAAATTCAAGCCTTCCATTTGGAAAGTTGCTTGTGCATAGACTCCTTTCTCTTTACTTTTTCAGACAAATAAAATGTGAGGATAACATAAAAAACAGGTATATCTAAATTAAAAAAAGGTTCCAGGAACAGTTTCTTAACTCATTGAGGTAAGATTTTAATTGTCATAGGTGAACATTTGATGTTTGTACGTTTGGATAATTTTGATGTTTGGACTTACTTGAAGTTGAAGTGGAAGTATTTTCTAAAGCATAAAACGAAAATGATGAGAAGAAAACACACTACTCTTTTGACCTTAAAACGATGTTTAATTGCAGGTTATTCAAGACAATCAGGAAAAATATATTGATCTGGATGTGTAAGTATAGATGATATTCTATATTTTTTTGGTATGTAAATTATTGACGATCAATCTCGCAAAACGATCACAATTTTACTTCGAAAATGCCTTTATTATGGTTATGTCATTAGGATCTCCTATGTGAATAACAGCAGTTACAAGAAAATTGATTTCGCATGTGGAGTGGTATTCACGAAAAAATATTAGATAAATA
This sequence comes from Haemaphysalis longicornis, assembly GCF_048455015.1. Taxonomy (NCBI): domain Eukaryota; kingdom Metazoa; phylum Arthropoda; class Arachnida; order Ixodida; family Ixodidae; genus Haemaphysalis; species Haemaphysalis longicornis. The sequence goes on along the minus strand of NW_027526385.1, from coordinate 191,011,298 downwards.
GTACATTACGGTAGGTAAATAGGATAAATAAATAGGAACTATAGATGTATTGTTGTAGAAATAAGAATCGGGGCTAAATTGAAGAAGACGAAAAAAACGCACAATAATCATGCAAACGCCTTATATTTAGCTGCAATATTTGATTGATGATTTATTTCAATGTGTTCGTTACGGGTTTGGAACATTTTGACATACAATTGTTATAAGTGCGGTTTGTGTTCATAAATATTAAAAACAAATTTACGCTGTATTGCTGACGGTAGACGAAGCCTATTATCCAATAATAGCTTTGATAATCGTGTTTTAAACTATCATTAATTTATAATAAATGTTGTGTGGGAACGACTATTGAACAACTGCTGCGGCGTGTTTTTTGCCGCTGTCTATCCTCGATCTTGTGTTTTCAACCCAAAAACCTGAAAATACACCCTATAGCTATGTTTAGTGGTATTCTAATGCAAATAAATATTTAGAAATAATTTTGAGACTCACGTGTATTGGTTGTAGCAGAAGTTTCTAAGACAAAGACAAAAACAGAATGGTTTATTACTATTTGTTAATATGTCTCTTTTATGTTGAGCTGTACAGTGAAATATTGAAAAATATAATTTATTATGGTTGGCTTGTTTACAGCGTACTTGGGGTAGTAGCGGATGTTGATTGTTTCGCTATAAAAATGTTCTTTATGCATTGGTACATATAAATATAAGTATTTCATTAGGTTTAAAACCAGATTTTGTGCAGTTTTTGCTCAACAATTTATTCGGGAATGATCGGAGCAAAACATTTTCTTACAAAATCTGAAAAAAACCCCTAATCCTTTACTCACCAGTAAACCGCAACAAATTACGCAAGGGACGCTGAAGGGCATCAGAGACTAGCGCTTGTCTCTGTTGTCCTTCTGCGTCCCTTGAGTATTTTTTGCGCTCTACACATGAGCAGGGAAATACTAACTTGCCCAGAAGTCCACAATAATATCTAATCCTATTTACTACGCAATCAACAATTTATACATAGAGAAGAAAATCAGGTTTCCCCGAACTGATATGACAACATTTGGAATTTCGTATTAAGCACCAAAGCTTAAACTAAAATAAGTGGGAGTCATGATCGCGTCTTACGTATTTATTGTCTAATCTTCGTCTCATCATATACACAGGATTATCACCCTAAAGGAAGAATTGTCATTTAAATGAGTGCAGCTTCTTCCCCAGGGTTCTCTGAGCTACTCTTTATACTTCGCAACCTGCGTTGAGAATACTTGTTAAGAAATGCGAATAAACTAAAAAGAAATTTAACCTCCTAATTTTTATTATTGAATACATATGTTTGTAAATAATAAATTTATTTTAAATACATAGGGCCTTGCCTGTACTCGTAGCTGCAGTTCATTCTCAAACTACAAAAATGCACTAAGGGGTATTTATTAAAACCTGACCTTTTTATTTACAGCAACAACTAAAGAAATCATACAGCCCAATTTACTAATGATTGTTAATAAAGGCAGTTTCCAAAACTTTATTATCGACTTACCAGGAATGTCATGTGCCGGTGATTCTGAGACTGGAAAGATAAAATTTGCGCTTTCAGGAAGAAGCTAGCATTGTAATAATTAAAAATATATACTATGCACAAAAAGTTTCTTTAGACACTTTCACACAACCGATGCCGAACCTACGTAATCACCGACAAATTTGAAGTAGTCTCTGATTGTTATGGTATAAAAATTCATTTCTTGTAGGTAACATTTTTATGCGAATGTAGCCAAAATGCCTCTAGTGGAAAGCCAACGTTAAAATTTTATTTTAGAGCGAACACTATTTATTGCGAATGTACCCCTTCCAGGAGCAGCTGGAGACAAATGGAACATGCCTTCGCCCTGCAGTGGGCCTCAGTAGGCTGATGCTGACAATGTATTAGATACCAACTTTCTGAACCACGGCTATAACCTTCCACGGAAATATGCTGTATATCCCTAAATGAGTATTGCCAAAAAACCCTTCAAAAGCCGTCATTTCAGTTCCTCTTAATCACAAAAAATACCAGACGTTCCCACAAGAATGTAATATTCTACAATTCTTAAATCTCAAAAGCTTGCACTGGGATGGCTTTCAGTGTGTTCATGCATTTTATGCCTTTATGAGCTCGCTTATGCCCACAAACTGCTCCAAAATGTATACAGCAAATATCGTTGTCACCAATGACCCCGCGTTTTAAAACCATAGTTATCATGTGATGGCCGATTCAGCGTAGCAGTAGAAGATACTCCTTTGTATGAAAACTTTGTATGAATACTTCGTAGAAATACTCCTTTTCTTTAAATTTCTGGGTCACCTATGTTTTAGAAAAAGAGGTGGTGAAATTTTTTTCTCTGTACAATAAAGCGATTACACTTGCAATCATGTCTTAAGATTCATTTTGTTCTGCTGTTAAAAGTACGACCGGATCGGTAAAGAGATACCTCCAGTTCCTTGGTGAATCAGTGTGCCGAATTCGTTGTTGCTTGTTTGGATTTTCACCGTTCTTTTAAAAGCCACTGCACAGGGTAGCTATGCAATTGATCCCCTTTGCCAGCTACATACGCTATCGCCTGAGCTTGGCATCGCTGTTTAGTTGTGTGTTTGTTCATTCACAAAAATGACTTTTTTGCCAATTCACGCTGAAGGAAGTGTGCCCTTTCTGTGGTATCAACAACGGGCCTGAGTGCAGTTTTTGTTTCACGGGAAATTGTTGCTTCACAAGGATGGCTCAAGCACCCTGACAGCCAGCGCCCACTGAAAGCTCACCTTCCCGGATATTGCCCGCAAAAAGTGTCCAATGCTGCTAAAATTTTGCTTCCACGTTCAATACCCTTCCATGCATTTTAGAGCGGGAGTACACCAGAAAGAATATAGTACAAGAAGTTTTCAGAATGTTTGTTTCCACAGAACAATAAAAAAATAAACAAGAAGATCACTAGGTGGAGACCAAAAAACCGGAAGAAACACTCGGTGCGCTATAAATTTCTACTGGCTTAAGGCAAGTATTATAGCACGAATTTAACAAAAAACCCACTGAAACAATTTGTTCCTTGTCTTTATTGGCCTTCAACTTCTGTTGAAACAGTGTCGCAGCAGCATGGATTTCTATTCTACACGGAGTAGGTACACGGAATCGAATGTCAATATTGTAGGCAATCGCCTAAAGACGTTGTATGCAATGACTTACTACGTCGATATCGATGAGGCATAGGCATGACCTTCAACCTCCATTTTGGCGATGTCTACTAGGTATAGTTGACATTTGAAGTAAGCTTGGCGTCAAATCAAGCCGAATAAAATGGTTTCGAGGATGAATGTGCTAAACAATGCTGTGGAGCTTTCTTGCATCGTACTTTCAGGGAACATATCAGCCGTAATGGTATTTGTGGTTTACATTGCGTACAACTGACGACGACGGGCACTATTCTGAAAATGCATATCCTTTTGGTCCATGTTCGTAAGCTTCGGTAGGGCAGCAGTGTTTCAAAAATATTTCGAAGTAACTGCGGTCCTTACAACAGACATTGGTTGAGGACAGCTGCTTTGACAACTTTGTCATTTTTGTTCTTGTAAAACACTGCGAGAGATCTTCTTCAAGAAGCGTTCCTCCAGCTATGCGAAAAACGCCATGACTGCTGAAAAGGTCCCCGTATAATATTGCTTTTATCGCTGAAAAAACATTGTTTTTGCTGAATAAATACGGCATCTCCACGCACATGCAAACGTGTTAGAGGTCGCTTACACAAATTCAAGGCTTCTATGAGGACATTTGCACGCGCATAAAGTTCTTTATATTTACTTTTTCAGCCAAAATATTGTGATAATGAAGTAAATTATGGAAAGATACATCTAAATAAAACGTTTCCAGAAACAGTTGAACCCTTCAGTGAGGTACAATTTTAAAATTGATATGATAATACTTCAACTTAGTTGAAATTTAAGTAGCAGTAGGCTCTAAAGGATAAAACGAAACATCAGGAAAGAAAAACATAGTACTCTTTTAAGCTTAAAAGTTGTCTCTAATTTCATGTTTTTTGGGGCAATCGGAAGCAACTGAGTGATCTAAAGTGGTCTGTATTTTCAGATTTTTGGGAAAATCAGGCGCAATTTATTGATCTGGATGTGTAAGTACAGATTATCTTTGGCAATTTATTTTGGTATAGCGAATCATTCGCATCAAATGACATAAAAAGTTCACAAAATAGCCTTCAAAAATGCCTTTATTCCTGCAATGTCGCTAGGATCTGCTATATGAATAATAGCAGTTACAAGAAAAGGGGAGTTTGCATGTAGATGGGTATTAACACAAAAATTATAGGTAAATAGAACTTAACTGTACATAAATGCACATTACTTATTATGACACAGAGAAGCTTTTCAGTAGAAAGAGGAATATGGCACTAAACAGACGAATATTAAGGACGACGCAGAAGAAAGATATAGAGGCGTTACATTACTCTTGCAATATTTGATTGGTAACTCATATCTATGTCCTCGTTACTTCATTTGTGACATTTTGGCGTAAAATTTTCTTCAATGCTGTTTGTTTTCATAATTATTACAAACAACACATCACTGTCTTGTTTATGGTAGAACAAGCATAATATTCAATAATAACCTAGATCGTCTTATTGTAAACCATTATTAGTTTGTAACAAAAGTATTCTTGGAACAACTGGGGGGCAGTATTTGGACGATCTCTGTCCTGGATCTTGAGTTTTCAACCCAAAAACCACATAATGCCAGCTATAACTTTTATGAGCCATTTTCTAAAGAAAATAAGATTTAGAAATATTTTGCAATTCACGTGTAAGTATGGTAGCAGCAGTTTCTAGGACATACATCAACAAGATGGTTTAGTAGTATTTTGTAGTAAGTCGATTTAACGGTGAGCTGTACGAATAAATTTTATTACTAGAGTGTCTAAGAATTGTAAATATTTAAAGCTTACTTGGGGTAGTAGCTGATTGTGGGGCTGTAAAGAAACGTTTGGTTTGTATGGTTGCATATAAATACATATATTTATTTCAGTTTAAAACTACACTTCGTGCAATTGTTCATCAAGAAAATAGTCAAGGAGGAGTGGATGAAAAGGCTTTTCACGCGAATTCAAAGGTAAAACCACTAATGTTTTGCTGACGAGTAGGGCGCAAATAATTACACCAGGGACGAATAAGGACAACAGAAACCTGCGCTTGTCTCTGTTGTCCTGTATTATTTTCTTTTCAATATTCTTTTACTTTATTGATCAGCCATTCAAAACCAACTTCTCCCGAAGTTCACACTAATGACTAACAATATTTATTGCGATATCAACAATTCCTACGTAGCTAAAATATCAGGTTTTCCTGAACTGAGATGGGAACGTTCGGAATTTAGTATAAACGGCCGGACTTAAAATAGGATAAGGTGGATACATGAACGCCTTTTACATGCTTATTGTGTCATCTGGGTCTCAACTTACACAATTATCACCAGCACTGGGATCTCATGCTCCTCAATTATCTCCTGAGCCCGCTGGCTCCCCTATTTGCGATAATGCTGGTCTAACAAACAAAGGCGCGCTAGCCGTCGTCACGACACTGGGTGGTCAAAGGTCCAGTTTTGCCACTGCGCACATTATTGGCCGGCTCACACATTCATTCTTTGAGGCAACACCCAGTCTGCGCAATATATTTCTTGCAACAATTCAATTGAATAACATAGTTCACGCTCTCACTGCGGTCAACGAACTTGACCTTGTGTTTATTATCACATGGACGTTTGATAGTGGTACCATAACTCTTCTTGCATAAAGTGACAAGTTTCTGCCCCGTAAAAACGTTAAAGTTCACGTTTACTTTTTTCCCTATCTAATACAATACAAACGAAATACAAGCGCTACTAATCCAAAGCCTAAACATACTTGTGATTTTTCGCTTCGTAGATGAATAACTTTTTTTGAATTGTGCGGTTTCCTATCAACCCAGCCTTTCTGCCAAACTGAGTGCTTCCACTCAACAGTTGTGTCTTCAGAGAATAACCAATGAATTTTTTTTCAGGATAATGCGATAAAATTGCTTGACCGAAAGCTACAGTTCTGTCATAGCCGTACCTGTTGGCAATAGAAGCCACGGCCATGCAAGCTGTTTCTTCCTCTCTTGTTAGTGCACGCTAAGATTGTAAAGCAAGCTGTCGCCAAGCTATGTTTTCTAAATAGCCTAAAAAATCTTGTCCACACAAAAAGAATGCAAGCCTGGAGTGCCCAAAACACAAAGGCTTTCCCAAAACTCAAAAACCCTAACCAAATATATTCCTTCTAACTGAACTGCCAGGGCGAATGCGTGTATTGAAAATAAGGTGTTGTTCTAATTTATTCCAATAGCAAATTTGCCGCTCTGAAGAATACTTTTACTAACAACATGCCTCGCTAATTGGGTTCCAGCAATCCAAGCAAGCGGAATTTAGTTGAATTTCCAAGAATAAACTCGTGTCAACAATACTGAACTTGAGTTTAGAAGATTCTTTATACTTGTTCATAGAGAGCTAAAGAATCTTCATGCTTGAAGAATAAAAAAATTAAGTTTCTTGGAATAAATATATTATATGACTCCGTAAAATACATTGGGTTGAGGTAATATTTGTAAAAACCACCAAATTTATCGAAAATACTTGAACTTTTCGCACTTTGAAGAATCTGAAGCCGATGTAGCAGTTGACGTCGCAAATTAAACAAAGATACTGATGTCCCGAATACAACAATGCAAATTATGTATTTTCGTATGTTATAGTTTGTAGAAAACATTACCAACATTTTTCTGCAGAACGCAGAAACATAACTTTTATATTGGAAAATGCGCACCTCTAATTGCGCATATCTGGGTACCATCTCAAATTGTAATAGTGGTACACGAATTCGCGCAATCTGCGGGCTGTTTTGTTCTACCGAAGTTCATTATGAACTGTATCGGGAAGTTTACAGCGTTGCGGCCATTATACAGCATGCGAATATGGATATAATATTTGCAACAGAACCTTGGCCTAATCATTCAATTAGTGATAAGGAAGTCCTTGTTAAGAACATTATTGCGTATCGCAATGACGGGCAAAGCCTTGGATGCAGCGTTTTCGGGCTTCTCTGGTTCGATTTGTGCTTCTGATAGATTGATTGTGGGGTTTAACGCGCCGACGCAATGCAGGCGATGAGGCGCGCTGTAGTGGAGGGCTCCGGATTAATTTTGACCACCTGGGGATCTTTCTCGTGCGCCGAAATCTCGTACACACGGGCGTTTTTGCTTTTTGCCTCCATCAGAAAAGCGGCCGCCGTAGCCGGGAATCGAACCCGCGACCTCGTGCTCAGCAGCGCAACGCCTTAGCCACTGAGCCACCACGGCGGTTCGATTTGTGCTTCTCCGTTCTTGATATATGGCATGGTACGGTCGAAACGGTGTTGTGTAAAGTTGCTTCAGTTGTTGATTTTTCGCTTGTGGCCGGGGCGGTTAAACCGACGACGAAACTCTGTTATAGCGACACTGGTGATACTTCAAGCAATAAGCAAAGTTATCTCGCAAGCTTCCTGTAGAGTTATGTTGCTTGCTGGTGATTTAAATTTACCGTGTCTCTTTGGTACGATAATATTTGTGTGGCGACAACGTGCACCCACAATAACATCTCAATAAGGAGCATTCAGGATTCTTCTGGGCTTCAACAGTAGGTTAATGAGCCAACGCGTGAAAATAGTATTTTAGACTTGTTGAGTGGCAGCTCTCCAACTTTCGTAAATTTGGACACTATTATGCCTAGTAGAGTGACCATGAAGCCGTCGTTACAACCACCAAAAGAAAAAAATCATCGCCTGAAGGGCCCCGGAATTAAGAGTGTTTTTATTCAATGGAGAGAATTACTTCATTATAAGTGAAAAAAATAGTCAATTACCTTTATTTTAGTTTCTAATGTATGATAAGCATGTGCATAAAATCTGCAGGATTTTCAAAGCTAAGTTTCTTGAACAAATAGACGCACAAGTGCAAATGTAAATTCTTTCAAACTAATAGAACGAAGACAGCCATGGGTGAAATCTCGCCTTGGGCAGCTAATCACTAAAAGATAGTGGTTATTTGCTAAAGTCAAATTATATAAAGTACCTGTCAGTGCCAAAAACTGTGCCAGATAACGCAAGAATATAAAAAGGGTATAAAATATGCTAAGTACATCTATTTTTAAAAACTGAAGCAAAGATAAAGACCCAATTCTAAACTTTCTTGCAATATTTTAAGGTGTGCGGGATGGACTGCCAATAAATAAATAATATGTATAAAATGACCAACATATTATTGCTATACACAGACAAGGAGAATTGCCACAGCAATTATTTTAAATGAATCTTTCAGCCAACACGGGCTTTCACTTCTTCATCCTACGTAAGTAACTAACCCTCAATAAACCTGACTGAGATTAGCGCAAGTGGCATCCAAATGGCAATAATGCAATAGATGACCAAAATGCAATAGCTCCGATGCATTTTCTCAGCGTATTTTGAGGCGGTCTGCTGAACCGATTTCGATGTATCTGTACATAATCTGTGAACAATCTTTGTTGGCAGGTGTTTTACCTGTTCAACAACCTGTTTATATTTTCAACATCCCCAAGGGATGTTGAAAATCACAGAATGTTCAAGGATGTTGAAAAAGGATGCTCAAAATCACAGGCCAAATTTTTAAACTTATATTGTGTTCAATTTTATGAAATACATTCTCTACTGCGGACTAATGCAGCTCTTAATAAAAAAACACATCTTAACAACTGACCAACACGTGTTCCGAAAAGGGTTTTTATGCATAATGCAACTTGTTGAATTTTACCATGACCTGGCATGCGAAATTGATTAAAAGACAAACACCGGCTGTATTTTCTTAGACTTTCGTAAGGCATTCGCTAAGGTAACGCATTTAACTTTAACTGCTAAAATATATCATGTTGTACTTACGTGTATAGAAAATCATTTGTGTCAGCGGTGACAATGTGCCATTTGAAACTGTAAAACGTTTCAGTGGCTTGATGTGACGTCGAGAGCTCGACAGTGCTCTGTGCTGAAGCCACTTCCATTTTCTATTGGATGAATATTATTTCACTATATATGTCACCAGCTGTAAGACTACTTATAGATGACTGCGTCTAAGCATGAGCTGCATTTACAGGTAGATCATAGCCAGTGCAAAAAAATTATCGTGATTCTGTCACACCCCGCACGAAACCACGAAATGTGTAAACCCACAAATCCTCGGGTAACGCAGATTTGAAGAGCTGCAACGTGGAAGAAAAATACAGAACCCGCTAACAACATATACACATATACGGCTATATGGGATAGTAATACTGAATTATTTTTTAGTATAGTAAACAGTGAATAACAAGTGAATGAAAACGTCACAGTATAGTCACTGATGAAAAAATGGCTACGGTGAGGGTATGGGATTGAGATATGCTATGTTACTGGTAATGGTCACAACAAAACGGCAGCTTATATTATCGGTGGCGTATTCTACCGACATTTTATTTAAAAGAACACAGCAACTAGTTTGCTTGTGATCTGTAGACTGGAATACATGTCATATCTCATTTCTTCATGTAGACGACATTGGGTTTGAAACATAAGAAGCCATATATACAGCGTTGTTTGTTACAACTACTGGAAGAAACGCTTCACAGCATTGCTCAGAGAACGGCAAGCATATCATTCATAGGTTCGATAGGTTTCCTTCTTGTGAACGATTATTTTTTACATTTAAAAAAAAAGTCGCAGGGACCACAGTGGTACAAGCGCATTTTGAGAAGTGAACTTTTTGCGGTTGCACTTCCTAGAAGAACACAAAATGTCTGTCAAACTTTTGTTTAAATATTTTAAGGACAAAAAATGATTATACAGTTAAACCAGATGTAAGGAAGTTAAACAGGTTCCACATTTTTTTTTGTCGCGTAATGGTTTTCGTTAACTGCAGGTTTTGAGTTAAGGCTCGCGTGAATGATAGAGAAAAAAAAACCTAAATGCTAGACATCAGTGAAGGGGAACTTACCCTTCACATTATTATTTCACAGCGTAAACCTCCGTGAGTTGCTCGTGCTGCTTCCGCACGACCTTAGGCACTAAACAGCGCTCCCAAGAGGCAAGGTCGCTGACCACAATGTTTACATACGTAGCTGAAGAAGCACTTTTGCGGTATGCCTAAAATGCGCCATTTCGCAAAATTCGTGCTCTTTTCCGCCAAAATATTTCGAAACGTAGCTTGAGAAGCTCTTTTGCCGTATGCTTAAAGTGCGCCATTTCGCGAACTTGATACTCTTTTCCGCACTCAAAACTGTTGAGAGGGTGCTAGCTCGGATACCGTACCGGTTAGCGACAATCTTCTTTCTCACCGGAGTAGAGAACATTTGAAATTGAGATCTGGGGTGGTATTCTCGTAACTGTCTCTTTAGAAAATGTCCCTTTTGAGTCTCTTTATCGTGACGGTTAAGCAGTGGGTGCTAACAGTAGGTTTGCCGCGCTTGCGTTACGTCACTTCCGGTAGTTTGCTTTTAGCCAATCAGGGCTCGCCAAAAGGGACACTTTTGAAAGGGACGCAAAAGGGACAAAACTCGAGAATACCGCCCCTGGTTTTAAAAGACAAAAGTTTGCATTTTGCGGCAGCAGAACTCATCATGTTGACCCAATAGCCAATTTAGCAAAGCAGATGCGCGACTACACGCCGACAGGCAGGCCTAACAGCTGAAAACGTAAGTCCAAAGCCTACAACTCCCTTAAACGTGGAAACGCTTGGTAGTTTCCGGGGCGTGCGGGGATTGTAGTTTGCGGTGGTACCTGGTGTGGTGTCACGCTGTACAATTTAAACTAGAAATGGTTGCTGAGTTAACCACGGGATTGCACTAGCCGATTTGTTTATAACCATGATCCCGAAAATTTCCCTTTTAGGCGATTTTACACGCTGATGTAGCTACTGCTTTCATGCAGTAATGCTAGTATTCGCTAAATAATTGATTTTCTTGGGCCATTTTTTCAGTAAAAACAAAGAAAAGGATTGGCTGATCAGCTTCCTGACTTCATTATATCAAAGTTAAGCTCCGAGCTTGTTTGTTATTTAAAAGCCGCGAACACATGGGCTTCAATGGGGGTGGTAATGACAAGTAAAAACTTCGCTAAATCCAAGAATTCGTTATATAGAGGTTCCTTAGATCCAGGTTTAAGTGTATATTGTTTTGAGACTTACCTGTAGGTGAAGTGGCAGGTGTTTCTGCAGAGAATGTAAAAGACAGGAGCGTACAACACCATATTAGGTCTACGTTAAAATGTTAGAAACACTCGTAAGTCGCTTTCTCAAGAAAAAAACGTACTTCAGAGACCTACCAGGAGGTGTAAAACTGGTTGACTCTGAAGCAAAATAAAAAAGTTCGGTTTCTCTACTCATAAATAAATATGGACGTTCTGACCCATTTCAAGCGTAAGTTTATGCAATTTGTACGCCAGGAACATGTTTGAGAAGAATGGGGGCAACCCGATTTCTACCTGAATTCCAAGGAGAATTTTAACTCACTTGTAGTTTCAGTAGTTGTTGATGTTGAGGCTTTGGATAAAGAAAAATGTTCCGTATATAGAACATAAATATTAGCTCACAAACTATACAAAGTCTATTTCAGCACGTCAGACGCAAATAGGAAGTAATTCTAGAAAAAATAGTGTTTAAAAATTGCTCTCAATCACCACACTTACTTGAATTAGCCGGAGATGTAGCAGTTGAATCTGAAAAATATAAAAAAGGTAATAAACAAAAAAAAATGAAATTTGTTCGGGTTTAATTAATGTGTTGGAACTATCCAACCTCGAGGTCAATGATTTACGTCGAAAAACAAGTTTCAGGACTAGGAAAACGCAGAGTTCATGCCCGCACGTTGTAGCAACCTTAACGGAATTCCTAAGTCTGGAACAGCATTTTGTTCGGCTGTTTGAAATTACGCGACTGAAATATGTTTCATTAATACATACTTTCCAAATATTTGCCGAAAATGACCATTGAGCTGGAATTGCCAATATGCTTGTTGATATCTGTGCTGTTATAGTAGTCTATACTGAATGCTGTCTTTTCCTTAAAAATTCATGGCCGCTAGTTATATAAAAAATATGGCGGTGAGAAAACCAGTAACAATCTGCATGCTGCTGCCATATACGCTGTAGACGCCTTTATTCGCTTTTAGTCTATTCATTAAACTTTTCTGGCGGCCGTTTCGATATGTGATATTAGTAGGTAGATAATTAGGAAGGATATTTATGAACTATATATTGTTTTACAACCATTATTTATAGACTTTATATATTGGTGACCATCCCACATTTATAAAAATTGCTGTAATATGTGCAATACATAATAAACAAGTGTGTAAAAACAATCAAAGTAAATTTATGCGGATCTTTTGTCCGTCTATCCCACAACATACAGAAACACAATTTTTAAAATTATGAAGAATTTTGCAAAAAATACTCATTTTTTTTAAAACCTGTTTGAAATTACATAAAAAAGAAAGTACCATTTCCTTCCCTTAAAAATTTTAGGACGTGTTGAAGGTAGCTTTGTATACTAATGAAATATCGGTGGTCCTGTCCTTGCTACATGCTCTGTTTATTATTACACCGCTTGTTTTCTTTGTGAAATTAGCACTAGTTTCAATTATCCAAATGTCTAAACTTCCTTGACATAACTGATCACGAAATAATTACTAAAAAGTAAAACACTACCTGGGATTAGGGAAAGATCGCAGGTTTTGCCCTGTTTGCCCTGTTGCGGTGACATTTAAAATAAAGCTTCGTAAGATGCAGTATCATGTCGCTGGGTCTACAAGTGCTGTGTCTACGAGTGTTACGAGAACTGGGTAGCATTCGGTTTTGACGCCGTGCTGCATTGCCGGTTCTGTTTGGCCGCGTGCTATTTTGTAGTGCTACACCCTCATATGTCGCCTAGGTGTCCTATGTTGGTCTCCTCTATTCCGTTGTATTTTAATGCTTCTGAAGCCGCTTTCTTGCTTACTGAATCAAGCGCTTTTTCAGAGCTTCTAAATGCCATGCAAATGCCCGTAAGAAACACTGCGGATTCTTCTGGTTCTTTATTTGTGATAGGTAAGTGGTCTCATATAGAATATTCGTTTCAAAACCAAGCTAGTTCACGCGGTTGCTGCCTGTCTATCCTGTCACTCATACACTTAACATGATGGTAGACAGCTTGTATATAACTCTTACGCGTGTATGCAACTTCATGTTCCCCAAGACAGGGATTCAATCCGATTTTTGTTTTACGAATTATACTCAATAGACAGTCAAATATCGGTTGTGCGATATTGTCCCTAAGCCAAATACGACGCAGTTGTCTACAAGGAAAACACGTTTATTGAAGCGAACTTGCCCTCTCCTAACAATTCAGAATATATGGCCGCCGAAGCAGCAGTCAACAAAGTGACGTGTGCGGGCGAGCGTCGGCGATTCGGATACTGCAGTGTCTGCTCTTCATAGTTTTATCTTTCGGTGCGAGTGTTTCTCGAACCGCCGACTTACATCTAGAACGTTGTAGATCAAAGAAGATTATTCAAGACTAGTGACGTTAGCGCGAAACACTCTCCGCATCAGAATGAGATAATCGTACAGCAAAAAAAATGGAGAATGGAGCAAGCGCTTCGCTTGGGACACAGATAACACAGCCGGACGCGGCCGGGCAGTAAAAACAAAAAATAAACAAACAAACAAACCCAATGCCAAGTTTGCGGCAATATTCTGGATTCACTCTGCACTTTGATAAAACCTGTATAGTTTAAAGTCCATTGTATGTATGCTGAATATGCGCTTTAGACATCACAATATACGCGATGCGGCAATATTTCTCCTCAGTGCAGTAGATATTTGTTAAACACTACAAATGTTACCTCTGCTGATAGTGTTTTTTCACAGAGAACTAAGTGCTTTCTTTGGGTTATAAAAGTGTTTTGTTGAAATTTCTTTTCTCATCTGAGCTTGCCCGTCAAGGAAAGGAAAGAGGCATGTGTATTCCTTTCTCAAACTGCCCTCGCAGAATCCTTTTTTTACGTAAAAGTCTAGATTTTTTCGGATTAAAAAAACATCCGAAAAAATTATAGTAGGATAGTTTAAAATTAACACGTGAATGCTGTGGAAATAATAATTTGCTATTTAAGTTCAATAACTTTCAACTCACTTGTAGTTGCAGAAGTAGATGTTGACGCTTGAAGAAAGAGAGTGTTACGTGTGTTTTGTTAAGACTAAACTCTTTAAAAATGCACTCTGGAGGGCATGAAGCCAAAAAACAGCCGTAATAACAGTAATATAAAAAATGGAGTAATTTATTCATATTTACTTGATCTTGTAGCAGCTGTTTCAGTTGAAGCTGGAACATAAAACAATAATTTTAGGATAACACTTTTTTTACTTTGTTGAGCAAGAACCGTCTTAGACTGGCCTTCTTTTAGGCGCGACCAGAACAGTAGAAAATGAACATTCCGGAGAGAAAAATAAACATAAACTCACGCAATGCATTCCAATTTCTGGATTCTTGTATCAGAATAAATACAACCTTGAAAATGTTTTAAAGTACATTGCAGGGATACCTTTAATAAATGCACATTACAAGCATAGTGGACAATCACAAACCTACGCACTGGAGTCACCAAGAGGTTTATTAATGCTCTTGCATTGTATTATTATGGTTTGGGAACTACCTTTGCCTTGTCATATTTGTGTTACGATAAAAAAACACGCAAGAGACCTAATATAGCGAGCCCTGAATGACACACTAGATGATAAATAGTGCAGACACTTCCCCATGTGAACCATCCCCAGTTACAGTTACTTGTAGTCAGCGGTAGAGAAAAGTTTGTTTTCCGTAAAGTATTCAGCCCACAATCAGACAACAGTTGGTTTGTACAATCAGTTGGTATAGTGCAAATCATCATACCTCCTTTGAGGGGAAACATTAGCCGAGCGTAAAAAATTTTAAAGTAATGTCGATGTTGTTTTGTGCACAGCTTGTTTTGGGTATGTGGTAAGCAAACGAATTTGGAGCATCTGAGAGACTAAGAGCGAGAACGCCCAGCGAGAGCCTCTATAGGAATTACAGAGCCTGAAACTAAGAAATTTAGTCTATTTAGGTCGTCGCCCACTCATTTTTTCGAAGCTGGTTTTCTATTTGTAGTTAGGGCAGACAGCAAGCATCAACATTCCACCCTGTGGCGGCTCTGGGGATACATGGGGCATCTTGGTATAAAACATGGTCCAGAGATCAGCAACGTAATAAGAACTGACACAAAAACGAAGGCCAAGTTTTTTTTATATTTGCCTAAACAATACTGGATATAAATCCCGAAAAATTCCTACAAACACTTCATAAAACGGGACTCAATAAAAGTGTTTCCCTCTCTCTCTCTCATAAAACGGTTAGTACTCTTTGTTTAGTTTTTGCATTGTTTAGAACTGGTGTTTGTAATTAGGAGTCAACTTTTCCTGTCTGTGGGAACCAATTTCTTTAACCGAGACAAGGGCGGAATTTTGTTAACCAGTTAACATTTGGGGTCCCTTGGATCAGACTGGTTTATATGAAACCAATTGCATGTTGCGTAAAAGCCGCGGCCATGTTTTAGCAAGTTCTTGTCCACAGATATACCTCGTCAAATTAAGATAGTTCACCTCTTCACAATTGAAAACTACAGAAAAGCAAACAGCCTCTACAAACAAAAAGGTCATTGCTAACAACCTAATGCTCCCTGGATATACTCCGGAAAAATTTCATTGGTTTGCTGGCATAGCAACCCCTAAACAATGTGCCCTAAGCAAGGAAGTCTTCAAGAAAATGGGTACTTCTCCATGTTCTCTACACCTGTCAGGATAAGGACACTCAGGAAATAGTGGTAGTGTTTGGAACACAGAACAGTCGAATGTGAACATGCTCGACAGAACTCTGTCTGGTTGGGTTGAATTTGAGGAAGAGCACATACCCCAACCAGGGTCGTGTATTAAAAGGGGCCCAACGTTTTGGAGCATACTCGGCGTCTTCATCAGGGCTAACTGTGTTGCACCACGATCAGCAGTAATATGGGTGGCACTCACTGAAAAGTTAAGGTGGCGATTTCTTCGCTTGGCACCGCTGGAAAACGCCATGATCATGGCCACTTTGTCTCCGTGTGCACCCTGCGGCCGCATCTCGCCGAATAAAATACCAACGTGAATCGTCTGTTCCGTTTCAACCCGATTATCAGCGCTAGCGCAAACAGATAAATTATTAGTTGCGCTCACAGTATGTGGTGGCACTCTACTTGCCCTTGAGCCCTTCGTATCCATCATCTTGGCGGTGGCGTCAACAGATGTGAACAATAGCAGCGACATTTTTAAGTGGTGCTAGGATAGAATAGAGAAAAGTAGATACTAGAAAGACGAGGCAGAAGTAGAGAAGAGTAGTTCCACTGTGGTGGACCCTATCCCACACAACACGCCTGGAACACCGTTGGCTAGCGTGATGCTGCGTTCGGAATACGAGAAGCCTCAAAGGAAGCGGTGGAACCTGGAGGCGAGCTGTCTTTCTGTGACGAAGAGCGAAGCCTGGGGTGGTTACAACTCATTCTGAGTTCAGTGGAATTTAGTGGTGCAGACAGGCGGTTGTGGGGAGTGCAGCTGGCACGCGACAGCCTACACTAGTAGGGTGAAAGCCGGGTGACATCCAAATCAAGGCCAGTCGCCCGCGTACACAACGGGCTACCGAAACGAAGACATTCCGAGAGCGCCCGTCGATGGCGCAAACAACGCTACGCTATAACCGCTGGCTCCATAATCTAGTTCACGTGGCGGAACCCGGTGACATCTGAGTGCGCATCTCGCCGCACAGAGAAGCACTCGGGGTACGTCGCTTAGAGCGGAAGGAATAAACCCGTGTTTCTACACAAGGTAATGATTTTGATCTCGGTTGGATGGCATGATGCGTGTGCGGTCATGCTGGTAGCCGTACGTCCCTGTTGCTAAGGCGACACAACTTATGCTACGTTATTGTTGTTCTTTTCGAGTCTCAGTTAACTTTCTACTTTACAACTATATTTTCAGCTCTATGCTTAACTACGGCGTACTAATTTGGGCTACCACAACTCGGGAAAATATACGAAAAATAATTTTTACAAAAACGAGCTATTCGCTTAGTCATCAAGAATTCGTATCTTTCTCCTACAGAGAAATATTTAAAGGTACAATTTTATTCGCATGGGTTCTACTTACAATTATAAACTTGCCGATGTTACAAGCAATCAGTAGTAAATAAAGGTTCAGTAATTATTCTAGCTAGTCTAGAAAAGCTCTCTCCGATATATTCTACGCGCAATCCTGAAACTTGGAAAGTGAAAAAATTCCGAACAAATTACGGAGAACAAATGTTGCGACACAGATTGCCGTCTTTACTCAATAATTATCAAGACAATTTCTACCATTTCTTTTAACTATATACGCAGCATCTTTACACCTTATAATTTATGTTACAATTATAAATATCTTCCTCTTTCTTGCCATTGTATTCATAAGCTGCCTACTTTTCCAAACCCTGCTCAGTATGTATTTTGAGTGCTGTTTATGGTCAAAGCATATACTGTATATACGTTGCGTTTTTTTGCGTTTTTTTTTGTTGATTTTTGTTAATATTGGCCAATGCCGCTTGCCGCCTGTCTGCACCGGGTGCTGGGGTTAGGCAAGCTGTTTTTACGGCTTTTTTTTTCCCGGCTCCCTTTGCGCGAAAGTGATTTGTTTGTTGTTTTTTTGCGCAAGAATAAAGAAATCAAATCAAATCAAAACTGGTTGCTGGCACACGCCCCACGACAGTGAATGGAACCTGTCAGGTGGCTTCTCTTTTGCTCGCGAACATTGCCCATTCCGCCAAATTCCTTAAGCATAGTACCCATTCGGTACGTCGGTGAAACCATAAATTTCCTGGAACGCTTCCTACATCACAAAACTATGTTCGCAAGTCTGACATTCAGGGTAGTGCATTGGCCGAACACTGTGAGAATGCTAACAACCGGATATACTTCTACAGTGCGCCCTTATTGGCACCGAAACAAATTACTCACAAAGAATACGGACATTAGCCAGGCACTAACAAGTAACACGTGGAGGGCTCAATAGATCTCTAGTAGCCCTTCCTGACATCTACGTCCACGGCTTCCGACGCGTAAAAGCAAGATACGAGTAAAAGGAAAAAAAGAAGCCACCCGGTGTAACGGCTGCTTGTGGTGGAGCCCAGTCACCCCTGATGAAGGAGCCTATTATGCTGCAAAACTTTGGGACCGCTTAATTAAACGCCCTTGGTTGGTGTATTGGCCTCTAACCCAGAACAGTCCTATATACGGTGTGCTCGTTCAGGGATATTGAGTCATGATTTATGTTCCTAAGGAAAACCTGGCTGTCAAGATGCACGCAATTTAGGTTTGATTCCCTAGTGGGCTGCAATGGTTCTCAATGTTTCGACGCGAGTCGAAGAGTAAAACAGGGATTGTACTCGGTATGGCTAAGCAGTACATCAATCGATAGCTGCGATTCCCTTACAAAAGAGGCAGCATATTTTTTCTTGCGTAATGTCCTAATTGTTGCCGATTGTTTTGTGTATAAAAAGGGAAGGAAGCACCGGCTTGTCGGAGGTTGTCGACGGTGACCACTACTATAGCCAGACAATTCAATTTGGCGGTTCTCAGTGGCGGGTATTGGTAATTAGTTGAAAATTAAGGCGTTCCAGAGTATAGAAGTAAAAAAAACCATTCATTTTTAGCGACAACATTACCGCCATGGCCTCAGACGCTGTTTTAGCCACCGTATTGTTTTCAGGTATTTCCACTGTCATCACCAATATCAACAACCGCTGCTGACCAGGTGCGCATCAGAAAGAAGGCCTGTGCCATCGACCTCCAACCATGATTTTCGGCTATTTTCGACATCATTTTTCGCTTCCGAGAAGCCCTATTTCGTCTCTCCATCACCTTATTGGCCTTCCTCTTCTTATAGACCCGCCTCTGGGTATGCACTGTCTTACCCTGCTATCTACAGGTTGTCATTCGGCTAACCACGTGGCAAGACAACTCAATTTCAGGTTCCTTATTTAAATTTTGATGCCATATACTTTGGAAACCTTCCATGAATGGCGGCAGCTTCTGCACACAGCCGCGCGAAGTTTTATTTTTGTAAGAAAATATGCAATGAAAGTTTAAATCCATTCTCACCCTTCTTTTATTAGGTTTTAGAGCACCTTTGCAGCATATCTGAACCTCATAACACGAACAGCTTTACAGTTTTAAACGCTTTCTTTTTCTTCGGCGCGGGTGCGGCCGCGCGCGCTGCGTTGGCTGCAAGAAAAACAAACCTAGCTCCCTTGAACGACAACATGACTATGTGAAGGCCATACTCGTCTTATCGCCTTGCGGTTCCGATAGTTTGAGAAGTAAAATCAGCTCGCTAGGCGCATTTCGGGTAACGTTACCGCCAGAACCCGAAATATGAACACAGTCACCGTGCCTCGAGAACCTTCCATTCATGGCGGACGCCTCTGAACAAAGATGCATGAATTTTCACATTTTCGTCAGCAAATCTCCAATGTAAGTTGTACTCCTTCCACACTCCTATTTTATCAAGTTCTAGAGCACCTTCGCATCAAATGTGAACTTGTAATTACTAATGGGTTTATTGTTACAAACGTTTTTTTTTTGTCTTGGGGGCCACGACAGGCGCACGGTCTGATTCACCATCAAATGAAACAAACCAAGCTACCTTCCGCGACAAAGTTATCCTTTAAAAGAGAGACAGGCGTTATAGTGTTGCCATTCGAATATTTTGAGAAGTTATACCAACTCGCTCGACGCATTTTTCGTAAAAAGACAGTCAAAAGCCGAAACATATCCTACTTCCGAAAAGCTTCCTTTCATGGGGGACACGCTTAGACCAAGTTCCGCAAGCTCAGCTGCAAACTAGGCAGCTGAGCGTCAGCTGAGAAGCTCAGCATCTCTTGACCAGACTCTTTTTGGCAAGCTTAGCTTCCAACTGTCCCTTATTTTTGCAGCTATATACTTTAGGATGGCAGTGGCTTACGTTTAAGCGGCCAGACGTCAGTGAATCTGCTCAGTAAGCCAGCGTTTCTGCTCTCTCCTTCAGAACCGTACTTGTAAAAGCGAAACCGTTAAAAACTGGCTCAGTGTCACTACTGGCGTGCCCGACGACATCGGTGGCAGAAAAATTCTTTTTGCTCTCTCGGTATTTTTCGTCTGACTCTCTATGGCCCAGCCCATGCAGGTATAGAGTGCTGCCAGCTCCGGAAGTAACCATCAGCCCGGATAACTAACGGGTTTCACTCTGAAGGTTTAACCACGCTAGGAACGCTTTTAGGCACACAAAGGAGCACTCCCTCAGCAGAGAAAGATCTCGCCACCCTGGTGTAGTACTTGGCCCCTCCTCCAATGACTAACTAACTCAAATTTAGGCCCGCGGTCGCCAGCAGGTGTAGAGCACGTGTTCAAGGCTGCGGTCAGAAGAGTGATACACCAAAGGGGGGTAAAAATCTCTGGGTCCGGACAGCACGCCTTTGAAACTTTAGCCTGGCAAGCTTCGACACACGCACTCTGTATCGCCACGGAAGCATAGCTTTGCTACTAGAGAAGCTCTCTGACATAAAGTTCGACATTATAGGGTTAAATGAAGTTGGAAGGACAGAAAATGGTTCATGAAGCTAATGAGCGTGTGTATTCTTTGCTGCAGTGGACCACAACGGAATAAATAACGCAGGAAGGGATTTTTAATTCACAAAGAAATAGCTGGAAATGTGGATGACTTTTTCAGCACTACCGAGAGAGCGTCGGCCGTTGTGATCAAGCTTAACAAGCTATACAAGGTAAATATAGTACATTCATATGCGCCATCAACGAGCTATGATGATAAAGCCTTATATAGGTTGTAAGAGGACGTTGACTTAGAAATTAAGACGGCAATACCACAGTTCACGATTGTGTGAGGAGACTTTAACGCAAAGGTCTGAAAGAACCAAAGTGTAGAAAGGTGAGTGGGAAACTTCGGAATGGACCATCACAACGGTCGAGGAGATACACTGATGGAATTTGTTGTAAGAAATAACGTGATGTTGAGCAAAACATTCATCTACAAACAGGAGAGCGCGAAACGGACATGAAAATGTTCGGATGGAACAACCAAAGACTAAATTGATGTCATTCTAAGTGACAACCCTTGTACCGCGCAAGTCGTGGAGGCTCAAAATAAGAATCGGAGCAGCGACCGCACGATGGCTAGATGCAAGCTAAGGCTGAATCTGACAAGAAAAGAGCGATATGCAAGCTAGGGCTGAATCTGAGAAGAAAGGAACTAGATGCAGGCTAAGGCCTAATCTGAGAATAACGGAACGAAACTCGCAAAAACTAAGAAACACCGCATGAAATATACATACCTAGTCTGAAGGACAATAAAATAACTCTTCAGGAAACGTTCTCGCATTTGAACAAACAGAACGAGGTCAGCGTTGACAGGCTAAATCACAAAATAACATCGGCATTCAGTGAATAAGCAGCAGCAACTGTGGGAGAAGCACTATGTAGGGAACAAACTTGAAAACTACGACAACGGAGAAAAAATGCCAGATGTAAGAATAGGAAAGTGTCAAGTGCGGTGGATCGGATTGAATTGTCCTAGTTATCAAAATTAAAACTGACTAACAGGAATAAAACAAAAGACGCTCGGGCCTAAACCATGGCAGTGGTCTAGGAAAGGCTCCGAATAGGGGGAAACTTGAAAGCACCTAAGAGAAAGAAAGGCATATGAAAAGAAACACTGTATCAGCTCAGTTATAAGCAGGAAAACATCAGGAATAACATGTACGAGATAAATAAGGTAGCAGAACGATTTTACACCAGGATGTATGCCAGCGACGTTAGACCAAGGAAAACTACTAAGAATGCAACGCGAACTTGCCATGTCCGACTAGTAACAAAAGAGGAAGTTGGAAAGGAAGTTGGAAATACGAAAAGGTGCAGTGACAATGACATAACCATAAATATTTTGAAGGAGGGAGCTAATATTGTACCGTAAAGGCTTGCTGTAGTATTTTCCGAACGCTTGAAGACTAAAAATGTCCGTAGCCTAGACAACCGCCAGCAGTTATGTTTCGTAAAATCGGAGATCCTAAATGCACAAATAATTACAGACTTATAAGCCTCCTCTCAGCTGTTTACAAGCTGTTTATCAGAGTTACAGTTTGCTGCATCGGTGACAGCCTGCAATCCCATCAATCCACAGAGTTGGCTGGGTTTACGAAAGGGTACTCAACCAAGGAACACATCCGTGTCGTCAATGAAGTCAGAAAAATTCCCCGTGTACATGGCATTTAAAGATTACAAGAAAGCGTTCAATTCCGCACCCACCGCAACTGTTTTCGAAGAACTAAAGACCAGGTAATAAACAACACGTACATAAAACTTCTAGAAGACATATATAAGGAATTCACGGCGTAAGGTAACCGTCCACAAGCAAATCGATGAATTTCCGATCCGAAAGGCATTAATACACCGTCTCTCCAAAAAATACACAGCACGTCTGGAGGAAGTATCTAGAAAGCTTGAATGAGAAAAAATTGGAATGAGGATACACGGCAATGCTTGAGCCATTTGAGATTTGCGAACGACAATGTCTTTCTGTGTGAGGATGCAGAAAACATGCTTACCATGTTTGAGCAACTACAATCAGAAAGCGCAGGCGTTGTGCTAAAAATAATTATGAACAAATCCGGAGTAATGAGGGCTAAGCATGCCAAGAACGTCGTGAAATTTGAAACATAAAGCGTAAGCTACCTCTGCAACTGAAAAAATCTACAACAATCGCATACTGCCAGTGATGACATGCGGAGATGAAGCTCGGCACCTGACAAAACAACTAGAGAGCAAACCTAGACCGGCTGAACGGGCAATGGAACGGATAGTGTTAAAACTTGGACTGAGGGACGAGGAAGGAGCTACCTGGATCAGAGTAAAAACTAGTTTAGGATATCACAGGTCAAAAAATGAAAATAAATGCACTTGGGCTGCCCATTTAGTCACACGAACCGACCACCGGTGGACAGTTGGGGTAACAAAGTGAATGCCAAGAAATGGATCTAGAAGAAGAGGAAGGCCAATACCACGATGGAGGGATGAAATAAGGACTTTTGGGGGTAAACTTTGGCCTGAAGTTGCACTGCAAAGGAGCGGTTGGAGCGGTCGGTAGACCACTTCATCCTTCAGTGAACCTATCCCTGGCGGCACAGAAAGTGTCCCAAGACCGGCCCGTCTATGGCCGCTTTCTGGCATATCCGGCCAGCATCGAGGTTTTGGCAGCCACTGATCATACGATGAGCGGCCAGCATTCGGCAACCAGCACTACGGTATTTCTCCAGCCGCCCGTGTTCAGACGCACAACGGCAGCTACCCGGATGCGAGATTTTCAGTTCACTTTTGGCTGCCGATGTTGAGAAAGAGAACGGCCGAAGTACTGCTTTAGGGTATCCGTTTTTCCTTCGGGAAGCGGTGTTCAGCCGAATCACGGCAAGCGAGCGGCCGCAGGATATCCGTATTCTTGTGGCAGTTGGTGTTCCAAAGGAGACCGTCCAAAGCGCGGCTGCCTCCCATTCGCTCTTTCAACGCTGAACCGCGCGCGTCCGGCGGCAGAATATTCGTTTTCTTCGGACTACCGGTGTTATACAGGAGACCGGCCGACACGCGGCCCCTGAATATACATTCTTCATTCGGTTAGCGGTCCTCGGCCGAATTACGGCAAGCGAACGGCCGCAGAATTTTCGTAAACCGGTGTTCAAGAGGAGACCAGCCTACGTAAGGTCTCAGGTTATACGTCATTCTATCGTTACAGCCGAACAACGGCACGGGACTGGGCGCCGAGAATTCATGCACAGGCGTGTTTGTAAGGAGACCCGCCGGTGTAGAACCAGTTTTTTCCTGGGTGAAGAAATAACCGTTAGGGAGCCGAATGACGCCGACGCGTTTTTTATCCGCTCGGTGGTTCTACGTTTTAAATGAACGAACTTCATTTGTCAAAGAGTAATGAGTGTTGTAGGTGAACAGGCAAGGTGCAAGGACTCACTGTACATTACCAGGGAACCTTTTAGACCATCAGAATGCCATTTATTGCAACAAGAAGACTGTGCCACACCGACGGGTCACCTACGCCTCGTCAGTCATAGCCGCTACCACGCCTCGCCCGTAGGCTTCGTCGATGCATCAGCTCGAGGCTATTCGCCCCCTCAAAAAATGGAGAGCATTGAAGACATCGACCCGGCAGAGATGTTGGACCCGAAGTGGCGGTAGTTCACGAAAATAAGTGGCCTTAGAGGGCGTCGAGCAAGCGGCCGCCACGCAGGATCTCAACCAGCGCCATGTCAACGACTCCCCAGTAAAGAAAGACAGGGGCACGCAAGCGCACGTTTGCGGCTATTCTTCTTAATGTAATACTGCGAAAACAATGTTGCACTATTTTGTTGCTGATAAACGGAGAAGAGGCTCAGCTCGTGCATTGGTGGGCCAAAATTCGTGCCCTGCTTCATGGGATTCTATGAATGTCTATTTAGAACCACGTGTTATTTTAAATGGGCCATAACAACAGAGCCTTATGAATGACGAAGCCTGGATGTTAATTTAGTTTCGGTGTTTTAAGTTGAGCTTAGCTACACTTCGGAAATTACTCATTTGTTTAAACATAATCGCCAGCATCCTAGCAAACACGGATTTCGTCGGGTTTTTCTTGCTTAACGCAGCTTGTTAAGTTTACCCACGCTTTGGCTCTAGCAATAGATAAGCTTAAAGTATTTGAGTGTATTTTCTTGTACTACAAAAAAAAAGCATTTGCAGGTGTTCCACATCAACTCCTTGTTAGGACATTTCGGGCTATAAACTGAATGAATCGGTTACTGCACGGATAGCCGAGTATATCTCTGTTGGACAGCAGTCGGTCGCTCTCAATGTGTGTCCGGATATGTTTTGGTGACCTCTGGAATTCCTCAAGGATAAGTTGCGGGCCCTCTTTTGTTTCTTTTATATATAAATGTTATTACTGTTGGCCTAAAATCTTTGTTCAAAATGTTCTTGAATGAACAGGGCTATAGCGAATGAACGTGATTCCGAATACCTGCAGCATGATTTTAATTTAATAACATCCTGGCCAGAAAAGTCGTTGAATGTTAAAAAGTGTGTTAACATCACCTTCACAAGAAAACCCTCCCTCCAATTGAATACGAATACCGTAAATTACGCTGCTTTATGGTCGGCCGAGGAATATAAAAAACTGGGAGTTTATTTAACGAGTGCTCAGGGGTTAAATAGGCACGTTCGCAACACAAAAGGTACGGCTGCGCGTGTTTTTAACTTTCCGAGATAAAATTTCAGCGAACGTCCATCTACCTTAAAATAACAACCGTATTTTACTCATGTGCGCTCAATGTTTGATTACCCATGTGTTTTCGTGGATCCCTACACCAAAGAGCTGGTTGGTACGCTCGAAATATACAGAATAGGGCAGTGTGATTCGTATTAGGTAATTGGCACTGTCAACCTAGCATCAGGGAAAGTAAAAGTAAACTTGAATGGTAAGACGGGAAAGATCAGGGACAAAATCTCAGCTTGAAATTTTTTCGTAATATCTATCATTCGAAAACTGAAATAGAAGGGGAGAAATATACCCAAACGCCATTCTACATATCTCAAAGTGGGACCGCTAGCTCAAAGTAAATTATTAACTTTTATTTAAAGGTGACGCCTAGAGCGATTCAATGTATCTTATATGAATACGAGAGTGAAATTATATTCCACGTATGATTGTACGAACTGTTTATAATGACGATATTCACCACGCTTTGTGGAAATATTTTCTTATTTGTTCTCATATTTGATGCTTACTGTTATGTATCTCCCTGCTGCAATGCATGTTAGGGAAACAGGTATAAAATAAATAAATAAATAAATAAATAAATAAATAAATAAATAAATAAATAAACTTGCGGAGCCGCAACTTCGCCTCCGACGGGTTGAGAACCTTGCGCATTCAAACTTGACCAATGAAATATTTATTGTTTTATTAGTTGCTGTATGCAAGGTTTGTTGTATGAATACTACCGTTGCTATGTTATTGGTTTGAAACAAATTATGAAACTAGTGTTACGCCTTTCCTTGCGTGAACACAGAGGGGTACAACTGCAGCCACGTGAAGCAAGGCGTCATTGTCAACGCGTATAGAGTTTTTTTACCGTAGTACGACATTAGAGGAAAATTAAGTTATTTTGGGCTGTTAAGTGGTGCGCACGTAACTCATGAAAACAACATAAAAAATAGATTGAAAATGTAAGTACTTGTTTGAAATTGTAAGCCTCCGCAACGCCCCCTCCCCCCCGCCCTCTTTCCCCGTTTATTGCAGGTAAGCCGACGCACAGAAGATATCAGGACATGACAATTTTTATATTCCAGCTCTACAAAGAACTGAATATTTTCTGTATTCGACAGTAAAAGAGGCACAGCAATTAAAAGAACGACCATTTGTGAGCACTGTTTAATAAATGAATTTTGGTCTCAACTGCCGCTGGTAATTAAGCAAGGCTACACTGAATGCTGGACGGCTGGTGATTGTCCGCGGGCTCAGTTTGATGTGGCTTCATTGTACCCAAAATGCTGGGTTTGTGCTGCTGCACAGCGCGACTGAGTCATGTTTGCGCGACATGCAGTGACCGGCCTCAGTACAGTTAACGTACTGTGTCTGAACTGCAATGCCCGTAACACGGTTGTATTTACGGCAGCTTTAGTCCGGCTGGAGTCTGACGACCGCATTTCGGCTGTCCTCCGGTGGCCGTACTTCGGCCTTACACGGGTGGCTTTGGAATGGCCGTAGCCCTCCGGCTGGAATCTGGCCGTATGAACGTAAGCCGGTCGACTGGCCGACGGACACTGGCCGTTGGACAGCCATGGCAGTACTGCCGTATACGGCCGAAAGGCCCACATTTGGACACAGGCCGAACATCACTGCCGGAAAAAGGCCGGGCAGAAAATCACCTGCCAAAGTACACCGGCTTGATTGAGGCCGAACAGTCCTGTGCTGCCTTGGATGCAAGCTGCTGCGCCTAATGGTGATGATGATGACCCTTTTCTGTAGTTTATGATGTGGTCCAGGATATGCAATTTCTAACTGCAACTCCTATAAATTTTCTTTCTATCGCACGCTGAGACGACCTAACCTAGCTTTTAAATTGTTTAATAAGGCGCGAGGTTGCCGCTTCACAAATATCACCGCAGCACGCGTTACTTTGACAGTCTTCTTTTCCGTGATGAGGAAGGTTACTTATCAGTATTTGGGAGCTTTTTCCGAGTACACGCTAGCCCATACCTATTCTGCACCCGATTTCTTTCTTGTGTTTGGGATGAACACACGCAACATCACGTAGGTAACGAAAATTTTTATTGGTTTTGCGTTTAGTTTCATTATCGGTGTTTACACTAATAAAAAAGAGTCGGCCCTTCATTAATTACTATCTCTTTTTATTTATTAGCTTCGTATTTGATCGTGTGTTTTTCTTACAATATAAAAATGGAGGTTTATTTTAAACAATGTTTACACCTTCAATAGCTGTAAATAAGTTAGCTTAAATATCAATAAGTTCAAACCATAAATATAAGGAATATTTTGTGAACACAAAACAACAGTTTTACATTTTACAGTCGGGTCATACTTGCTAACTGCTTGATTGATTTTGCTATTGCCTTGAATTCGCCGTGCTTCTTGGTTCATGGACGGCAAAAGTAAACGTTTCTTGGGAGGTTTTGGGGATCAGCCTAATTATTTATATTTTTGGAACATCGGACCTTGCCCCAGGTCCTCATTTTCAACGGTATCGATACCTGTAAACCATATAATTGTAAAAAAATACAGGCAAGCTTCCACTCATCCGCGATACTTGAATCGCCAAGCTGGTCTAGGTGAGCATTGATGGACACAAAGTATTCAGTAGCACGACCTGCCTCGCAGTTTGCGCCCACTTCCACGACCGTGCGAATTATCCGCGGCCGGACCATGCTAAGCACTGCGAAGACGTTGCACGCGTGGTCTCTCGAACTACACTGAGCGCATGCGCATGCTCCTTTCGAGTGTTCTGGCGGCTTCTGTCACGTGTCTGTCGGTTGAAAAGTGGGTAATACGACAGCTGTGTGACGCCTTCGTGGTAACGTTCCTCGCGGGTAGTTTTCGGCGAGCACAAACACCGAACTTACCGTCAGTAGGGACAGTTCCGCTTTTAATAAAGTTTGCCTTTCTCTGATGCATTTTAACTGACAATTTTCCGTATGACTAATTGATTCCGAGTAATACTATCGTGGCCCAATTCTGGAGTGTTGTTTCGTGAAAAGATATAATTCATGGAACAATATTGTCATGGCATAACAACTAGCAATGTCAAGTGGCGCTGCGCTTCTCCAATTCCGAAAAGCAAGTTTTGCATATGGTGTATTGATTGGCCCGCTGCCGTCCTTACCGACATCGCGCAATTGCGTGGCGTTACCTTCTACAATAATTCATCTCCCTGGCCCGCCCGCCTCGTAACAGTATGTGAGGCTGCTGGCTGCATGGGAAGTTTTTTTATTTATTTGAATATACTGAATTCCTTGGCGGGCCTGGCAGGAGTGGTGCCCAAGAATTATTGGGCATAGCACATCCATCAGGGTTGCATAGAACATGGACGAATAGTTAAAAAAAAAACACATATGTGCCTCACGGGGTGCATCGTTTTGGTCTCTAATGTTTCATTGAATCTTGCACAATGAAAAGAAATGTGCACAAAAAAAACATTTTCCCCAATGTAAGCTCTACAAGCCTCTGCAAGGTAACCACTGTGGTCTTCTAAAAAGAAAAGTAAATGTGTAAATATTTCGCAGCAGATTTACAGGGTTTTTTCGGTCGGTCACTTTTTTTTTTCTTTTTGGGGGGTGCTGGAAGAGGGATAGAACACGGCTCTCCACATATAAATATTGCCCGACATGCATGCTTCCTAATAATAGCACATTTTCGCCCTGACAAGATGTGTGAGCTGTGGGCTTATAATTTTTAATTAGCCGTGGCCTAATTGGACAGCACATGGTTTAATAAAAAATCGGCGTTGCTGTATTTATCAGCAAAGTTTGAAGGATTGCGCTTAAAACAAAAAAAAACTGTTTCCAAATGGCGACACCAAATCATTGGCTGGTGATGAGCGCCTGTAAGGGCTGAACAAATAGAAACATTACGATCACCCTGCGCCTCCAACGTATTCCATTCCACTGATGAAAGTTATTGCTTCTATTAGAGAAACGTTGGTATCCTTTAGGGAAGCTAATGCTGATGCGTAGAGCTGTCCGCCAGATCATTCACCTTGAAAGGGTGTCACTACTTTGTCCATTATTAACCCCACCGGTGCAGCACTAGCG
Organism: Haemaphysalis longicornis; assembly: GCF_048455015.1. Lineage (NCBI taxonomy): Eukaryota > Metazoa > Arthropoda > Arachnida > Ixodida > Ixodidae > Haemaphysalis > Haemaphysalis longicornis. The sequence goes on along the minus strand of NW_027526385.1, from coordinate 190,981,761 downwards.
CTTTTTATTGAACCCAGGGTGACACCTCTTGGAATACAGCAAGCGTGTGTAATCCTTCTTAAACTCCAATTGGTGTGCCCCTGGTCACAGATCTGGTCCTCCTTTAATTCCAGTTTGTATGCCCCATGGTCACAGATCTGTTAATCGCCTTGCCCCGCAGTTTGCCGGAAATCTGCGCATTACTGTTAGTGCGCACAAGTTAAACTACGGTATACTGACGTTAAGAGCGCTGTGCTTATTTCGTTTTGTTTTCACCGGGCTTGTGTAGTCGTTGGAACTGCCTGCGCGAATTTCTGGCGGAGAAAAATATATTTTTTTGTCTTACTCTCCGGCAGTCCTGCCGCTAAAGCTCCGTGGAATCCACATTTTGGAGAAAGAAAAATATCAGAAACGCAGTCCCTCTGCTCTGTGGCCAACAACGCGGTAGACAACATACGTCTTGTAATTGCAATGAGCGTAAGAGGTGCCGATACGCTCACTTTGTTTTATATTAAAAAAGCGGCCGTGCCGTGTCTCTTTTTTTTTTAGGGGCGCAGCCAGCTGGGTCCAAGTGGTTGGCATCTTATGTGGTCGTTGTCGTAATCGTCGTCGTTAAAGTCACGGTAGTAAAACACCGGGATATTCGTTTATGCCTCGTGCTAGAACGTAACGCGTACTAAAAAGAAACCGAGGCAGTTGTTTCCACCTCGCGTAAGCGCTTCTTGCTTTAAAGACACGAGTTTTTACAGAAAAGCTGTATACTTCCACCCCCCTCACAGTAGAGTAGACGCATCGTGATTTTTTTTCTAAAGCCACTGCGGGAACCATGGACAGCTATCCCGGCCAGGCGACGGCTGACGGGCCCCTGCCATTTTTTGGCTCCTCGGGATTTTCCGGTGTTTATAAATTGTTCAGAAAAGGCCGCGTGTTTGTATAATGTTGTAGCTGTCCATTTTCAGATCCTAATGTGTCTGTTATTTATTACGACTTTGGTATTTGACCAACTGTCGAACTGGACTAGACCTTCAGCGGGTCGTGGTTCATTCTTTTCTAATACTTCAACGCTTGATCTTCCCATGCATGCAGCATTTTTTATTGTAACAACTTGACATTTTTGTATACGTAAAACTTGTAGTATCCCGGGGACACGCTTTGTCGTGAAAACTGACCAACTAGACATTGTTTTTATATCATAGTGAGCGGTTGGGGCCTTTGCCGTAAAATCGTCTGTTTAACGCCGAGTTCTTTGCCCAAGAAAGACCCTGACTCCAAGGGTGTGCGGATAGCATCCCGGAAATTTATTAGCCCTGCTATATTTCAGATGCAGCAGAATAGATCGTGACTTACTCAAACAGTCACTTTTCCTGTACAGACCTTTCCACTTCACAATAACGTAGCCATGAAAACCTCAACATATTATGCCAAGCAGCATATAAGGTTGGAATATTTTCTCCGCTGCACGCGTTGTGTCCATCTAGTGTTTTAAAATCTCGGTATTTGTAATGTGCAACCAAAAATCTACAGAAACGTTTTACTATGTACTGAGATGTCTACAGTGGAACATGTTTTATAAGTATATGGGTTCTACGTGATTGTGAGCCGTGCTTGAAATATCTGTCCTTAGTAGCGAATTCTCAACTCCTTCAGTTAAAAAAGTGCATCATAATCACAAAACTGGTTACCGTCGTCAAAGCAAACTATCTTTTCAAAAAAACAGTGAACCTTTACCTCGCTGCCAGTAGTTCACAGATTTAGGCCTTTTGGTTACTGCTCAGGCAGCCCTGACTGGGCTATCTTAACTTCTGCCTTTTTTTTAATTCTGACCCGCCGGTTTCATAGCACACAAAGGAGAAAAAAAGCCGCCGCTGCAGAAGTAAAATTCGCGTTTTATATGTCAGCTGGCCTTGCACACTTCGGGAAGTTTTTGCCCGGGGCTTTAGAATTTTTACCCAAAAAATAGTTCGTCCCTAGCACGGAGAAGGTGGGGTTGAATGGCGGTTTTTTTATCTCGAGGATTACCTTTTCGCTAACATAACTGCAACAACACAAGTAACAGCATAAAAAATATAAATACAAATATTTTTTTGGTTATTCTTGTTTCAACTTGTTTTTCTCAGATTTCCTTCGTTGATAGTTTTCCTGTCGTTACTTAAACTGACGTGGCGGCGTCAAGGCCTCCCCTCGAGCACATCCTGCGTATAGTACCACCAGCCAGATATTATGTGGCACGCGCCAAAAGCTGCGTCTTTAGAACAAGAGTTCGTTTACACGCCCCCTAGTGAACACGCCGCAAGGGGTACCACTGTTTGTGACTTCTGTAGTTAGGCCTTGCTGATTGGTCCCACTTCGAGCCCCTGTTACCGTCGAAGCCCAATAAAAAAATCAGTGTAAAATTTCTAGTAAATGTTTGCACTCCAGGCAAATATTGTTCAATTTCCGTCGAAATCTTGAAACCCGCACTAAATAGATGTGCTACTCTTTATATATTGCTAAAGCCCTTCCGCGTCTGTTTTAGGGTTTTATAGATTAGGCGGATACCTGTTAAACGGCTGAAACATAACTACAACATCTTGCCGTTATCACCCGTAAATTAATCTATACAACAGCTTCATGACTCCACCTTTGTTTCACTAAAGTTGGCGTGCCATATAAGGTATATTTCATCCTAATTTTGCGTTGCTACACACGCGGGTACTGCAAATGTGGCGACTAAAATTTACGCCGTTTTGAATGCAGCTTCAATTTTGTTGTTTTAACTATTCTGCTTTTGTACATGGAGATTTCGAATATGCTTTTGGGAATAGGACATCTTTCAAACTAGAATAGGACACAGCAACTTGGCGAACAATTGCACAGTTAAAAAAACATCTCAAGGGACATCAACCATAACTTTTTTCTAGTTAAAAATAAATATGGAATAATGTTCTAACAGACGGTCAAAACCGATTGTGCTTAACATGGGTCAACATAAGCAAAACATGTGTTATCTTTGCTATTTTGGTGGTTCTTGGCATTTATGTTTTTGCCCTGAAACAAAACCTAATGAAAACGTTCAAGACGAGAACACGATAATATTTAGAAAAATTTTAGTATGAATTTTTATATTCTAAAGTCCCCAACAAATTTTGTTTTTCTTTTTTTCTGATAATATTCTTGTTACTGGTATTTAGCCATCAAAAGTACTTGGATGGGCTCACATGATTTTTCATGGCCGTTCGTTGCAGCTGGGGCTTCACCGTAAGTGTTTAAAAAAAGGCAGATGAGTCGCTCATGAGACGGAAACGGGTAAAGAGCGAACCTTTAATACTTTTCTTTTAAAAAATGTGTTGCTGTACTTACTAGCGCTGGTGTTTTTTTCAGCTGTCGTGTTCACTGCAGTTTCAGTGGAAGCTGAAACCAGAGCAATATAGGTTGTACAGTGCAATAGAATGAAGCCCACAATATGATAAACACAAATTATGAGCGTTAGGACAGCAGGGTAAAACGACCAAGCATTAGATATTGCGTACTCTGAAAGTTTTAGATGCGAACGCATCTCATTCACTCGCCTTGTCCCTGCATTATTCCGGTGTTGTCGGCGTCCACCATCCCCCATTCTTCTCGCCGCGCCAGCTGCGCTCTCCGCCGCTCACCCCCTCTCTTCTCCGGTAGCGAACACTCTCTCGCGAGGGGCATTGGATTGAATTCGATTGGCTTGGCTTGGATTGAATTGGCTTGAATTGGATTGGATTTGGATTGGATTGGATGAAAGTGGATTGTGTTGGATTGTGTTATTGTTGGATTGTGTTGTGTGATAGCCGCGGCAGACGCACTGGCGCCGGCCCATGGGCAGTACTCTCTTTTCCGCGCTCTCCTCTCCTTCGGGCGCGCGGCGCATATAACCGGTGTGCCGCTCTCCGGCGGCCTTTCGGTCGACGGTTGCTCTCCGCTTGCGCTTGAACCCCCTTCAGCGTCGCATCACACCAGGATTCCCGCGAGGGGAGGTGGGCGTAATTTTTCAGTGGATCCATCTTAAATTTTTGCTGTAACGAGTCTCTATCTTGAGGTTGTTATGTTCTTTTAAGTTTGTTTATAGCGATTATATTACAGGTTCAGGCCTTTTAACTATACGCGAGCGCCTATTGTGCAGCATGTCGTTGCATTCGTTTTTGGGGGGCGCACAAGAATAATCATTCCAATGAACGTCGGAAAACACAACCGGAAAGAGGCGGAGTGTGGATCCAGCAAGTAGTAAAAATGCTGCGTTTTGAATCAAAATTCCCACAAAAAACCTAAAAGTATCTACTTTTTCAGGAATCCGTCCTGGTTATACAGAATTTCCTTTCGGAGAGTCTGCAGCACAAATATATAGCACGACTGTCAGCCGTGGTCGTACTCTTTACCTCATCAACAAATTGGAAATAGTTCTCCAAATTTCCAGTCATTAGTGGGTGTCATTGCTCACGGTTGGCCCGCGATAAATTGTTTTCCCAAGTCATTGCCCATTCTTGTGTACGCAGTAAATATCCCACGGCATAAATCGTTTCTTTAGGGATTGCGTTACAGAGATTAACAATTGTAGTTAGTCAGGCGAAAAGCACGTGTAGCAAGAAGTTCTCTCTGTATCTCCGTGCCCCAATATTCATGTACAGCCGGGTTCTAATACATGTCAGAGTTTTGACATCTTAACACAAATATAGCTTGCTTTATTTGCAAAAGAAAATAAGGTTATTTTAGAGGTATGAGTATTATACCGTGTACTCCTAGGAATCGAAGTATTTTGTTTAACGTTTTTAAAAACAAAGAGTTTGTAGTTGTCAATGCATACGCCGAAAACACTGGAATAGTCCTGCAAAAAAACTAATGAGGGGATTAGTTTATGGTTAGCAAAAGCCACCCGGGAACAGAGCGTTTTTTTATTTTTTTTGGATACGAGGGAGGGAGTTTAAACTTCAAGTGCAGAATGACGAAAGAAGCTACCAAATGTAAATAACGGTAGAACAATGCTGCTCTTAGAGTAGACCATAGGTCCAAAGCCTGATGTAGATGTTACCTTGAAGCAATCAGTTTACCCAAAATAAAAGCCTGTTTCGTTATGTCTGCTAATGTAGTATAGAGCTTGGCACACCATTTTCCGGGACCCTTTTTTAGAAAGTATTGCCCGCACGTATGCAATATTACAATCTGATTTGAATACATTAACAATTGAATCCGGCTGAAATGACTTAGTATTTTTAAATGTTCATTTTGGCTTTCCTTGGCGTGCATGGAATTACTCCGACTTTGCTGGAGAAACTACGTATGTCATTTTGCTTTTCGGTGCCAGAATACAGTTGAAGCATAAAAGTGGAAGAATGCGCACAATAAGGTGTCTGTTATGTCCCAAGACATTCACGTCATTTGAGTTCCTACTGCTTTTAAAGGGGTAAATTACCTTCTTATTTTATTGTAGAAATAGGTGAGAGCATCTTGTTATTCCGTGGTTCACGAGGACATGTAGGTGTGTGCTGCGACGCGTCATTAGGAAAAGGCGTCTTCTTAATATTGTTCTGTGTTTCATTGAACCTCCGAAGCAAAGCCTCAAATATTTTGTGGCATAAATAGGAGATAATCGTCATACGCAGCTGATTGTGATTTCTTGTGGCGATGCTTACTCGTATGTGGAAGACAAAAGTAGGGTATATACTTAACAAAGAGTCTTACGAATGCCTTTGATGGTCACTGCAGTTGCCTCAACGCTGATAGGCGGTTGTTCTGGTGCTGCAGTGTTAAGTGAGAAGTGGAAATTATGCGCAAAAAGCACACTATATAGAAGCAAAATTTTCAAGAATGAATATTGTGTGTTTTTAACAAAGCATCCAAAATGCTACGTACATGCTGGAGACAGAGTAGGCGGCGGTAGGCCAGCAACAAAAACAATGAACGAGTGTGAGGCTACTGATCGCAACAATTATATTTACAAAGGGCGGCTACAGCGCAATTAGGCATACATATTGAAAAACACACCAAAAAGGTGTTTTGCAACAGTGTAAAATGGTGTGTCGCGTATGACTCGAAAGTGAAAGAATAATTGTATGTAAATTCTGGTGTTTGCTTATGTAACTCAATGCACCGGCTTTTCTTTGTAACGGCCTGTATGACTGAAAACCTGCTTCTATACCGAAAAAAAATTCTCTTCAGCAAAATTATTAAGTGCGAATGCACTTCTTAAGCGAGCCTGAAGCGTCCGCCGCCGTCCGCATAGCAACAGCTGCGGGTGCGCTCTCCTCATCTTCCTTGGCAACGGGGGGAGATGGGCGCGCGCTGCCTGGCCGCTGACATGGCACATACCCACGTGGGGGATTGGCCAGGAATCTCCTCGTCTTCCTTGGCAACGGGGGGAGATGGGCGCGCGCTGCCTGGCCGCTGACATGGCACATACCCACGTGGGGGATTGGCCAGGAATCTCCTCGTCTTCCTTGGCAACGGGGGGAGATGGGCGCGCGCTGCCTGGCCGCTGACATGGCACATACCCACGTGGGGGATTGGCCAAGAATCAGGCGCGAGAAGGGCTAATGCACCCGCTTAAAGGAGTACTGACACGAAATTTCAAAGCTGAAATCCGCTCTAGCAATCAAGTACAACGACAACACAAATAGGTGTCTGTGAATAAATGCATCTTTCTTTCTTTGTAGTTGTATGTGTGTGTGATCTCTCTTTCGCGAACATTACCGAACCGCGCAAATTCCACTCATGCATTCGCACTTTCACATTCTTCCCCTCGGGGAAATGCGGGGAATTTTTTTGTAGCACGTGTACATGTGCACACTTAGGATTCTTTCATACGGCCTGTAAACGTAGCTTGAAATCTGCATTTTTGATGAGACCAATCTCTGGAATAAACCCTTATTTTAACTCCTCAGGACGACTCGGTCCAACGGTTTATATGCCAACAGCCCCGACTAGGTGGTGCTGTGTTTCTCCAAATGAAGAATACCCAGCATCAACAATACTTCGAAGCTGACCGCGACAACCTCCGTCTCCGGGACATCAATTTCACTACAGGTGACATAGTTTGGATTTGAGCACCCGTACGGAGCCGACCTCTCAGAGAGAAGCTCATAAAGCGGTACTTCGGCCCTTATAAGTTATGTGATACATCGTCGCATTGCGCACCTCAACTATAAAGTCAAAATGGTTAAAAAAGCTCAATAGACGGGGACAGAAGAAGAGAGAGTGGTACGGGACGAGCGCTAGTCCCGTGTCACTCACCCAAATTTGTGCGTTGAATAGTATGAAGCCGAACCTGACACAGCGGCACCACCTCC